>NC_084945.1:11757421-11930001 GCF_949316205.1 Platichthys flesus | reverse complement strand
CCATAGCAAATGTGGCGGATGGTAATTGCATTACATGTTAGGTCTGAACTCAAGCAGCTTAAGGATGTGATGGACCTGGGAAATTTGGGGTTAAAAACAGTAAGTGAAACGCACGGACAGAATGAGCAAAGAAAAGAGGGGAGAAAAATACAGACTAAGACACTTAGAGAAGGTTCAAGGTGGGAAACTGGAAAATTAAGACAGAAACGGCAGGAGATGGAAGATGAAGCTTGTACTGAGTGAAAGCAGATAATTTCTTTATATTTAGTTCATGACCCTGCAGCGATCCCAGATGTTCTGTTTTATCTAATAATGCTTTATAACCCGAATGTCCTGCTTCCATTGAAAAGCAGGACCCTCTCAATGGTTCTGTAAAAAGGAAGGGTGATATATATCAAGTTGATATTGGCATTAAGTAGATTGTTTTTCACTTGGCGACTGATGCAATGTATAGTGTACACACAGCAAAATAACTGTTTCTCTAAATGGAAAATTCTTTTGTGGAATTAGGGAAATTCCCTGCTTGTCCCTCCATTCAATTGAATATAGCTAGATGTCCAGACAGATTGGGATACAATCTGAGCACAATTTCCTCTGTTAGATGAGAGGTGTCGGTTGTATTTAGAGAAGGACAGGCGGGGACGGAGCCATTGTTTCCTGCTGGTTCTGGGCTCATCCTGGCCCTGTGTGGGCACTAATGAAGAGGGGCATGTCGCGAAGGGATAGTTTACCCGCCTTCCTCTCCTGTGAGTTGAGGACGAGAGCCAATCTGTCAGGAAAACATTGAGTGAAATTGCCCCGTGGTACAGCAACGCCTGGTGACAGCCACTTGCAGTCTGCCAGCCGCCGGAGTGATGCTACCATCCTGTATTGACAAGCAAATTACAGTCTCCTACACTCAAACGCTCCCTAGAAGATTCATTTACATCCATCAGCTTTAAGCCTTTGTTACCTTGTTGGGTTTTCTTCTCCTTAAGGGCAGGGGATGGGGGGGATCCCAGACTGTTATGACAGAGGAGATTGTGAAGAGGCTGCGCAGCCAACATTAAGACTGACGGAGCGGCTGGCCTCTCTGACTGGATGGCTGATCACATTACCTCTGCAGCATTGTGGGAATTAATTCTTCCAATAAGATAATTTTTAAGGTTCATATATTGCACAATCTATCGGCGGAAATTATACCTTTCAATGCCCGCTGACAGGAAGAGATATTTTAATGGGGGGGTATGTGCATGCGATTTTCTATTTCTCTGTATGTGTTATGTTAGGAAGATGAAGAATGTGAGGAGGTAGAAATAGAAAAGTTGAGGACAGTTCAAGTTGATGCAATGATTCAAATCATATGGTCGGTGAATATTGTCAGGGACAGTTTATCTTGCATCCATATATATATATGTTTTTTTTAATTGAAATTAAACCCGAAAAACTAACCAGTGGAGTTTGAAAAAAAAAGTGTCTCGATCTTCAAATGTGTGAATGTCTTTCAGTGCTGTTGAGGTCAGCCATACTTTCTTCACTGCACTACTTATCAGATAAAGTGTCTCTTTACTTCGTTTCACCTCAATTTAAATATCCCCTTTTTTTATCACGCTGTGATTTTTACATTGTTGATGAGATTCTTTCACGAGTCCACTCACTCAAACTCGCACCCACACTGATTTACACTGCAATACTTTAATTTTGATAGGTTTAAAAGGCAGGAGGCAACTGTAACTTAATTCTGTGTCTGGGCTGATATGATGTTTTTAATCACGGCAGCCTCTCAGTGCTTTGTAGAGGAAGTGGTGGCAGTCGCACGGTTTGTTGATCCCAGCAGTGTAGAAAAGGGCATGTTTGACTTGCCTTGCTGTTTTAAGGGGAGTCTCTATGCAGGGTAAATAGCAGACAGCAGGCGGAATATGGGACAGGCTGACAGACTTCAATTAATGGAAAATGCACCTCTTTTTTGTTTACTGTGTTCTCTAAAGGTCAGCCAAGTCATGGTCTAGGAGGCTATGTTTTTGCCCATTCCCAGGGTTAGATACATAATGAGAATTAATGACTCTAGACCTGTCTCCCCTCCTCACCCCAACCTTCAGATATATGACTCTCATCTGACTTCATCCACCACTATAAATACATTCAGCATGCCTATCTGAACAACTACTCCTTCCCAATGTACTTTGTTATGATACACAAACTAAGTTACACTTATAAACTATGGAAACACATTCTCTTAAGCAGCCTCAAGCTTATATTCCTACAAACACGTGAAAAGAGGTCTCACCCCCTTTTTATATGCTGTTGTTGACAAAGCATTAGTGGTGGCTAAAACACGTGTTAGGAAAAATGATTTTTATCCTAAACTCCTATTGCTGCTTGTGTGACTTCAACATTTAATGGAAATAATCTTTATCAACAAGATCAGGCAGAGACTGAGAGAGCTCTGGTAACAATATTATCTCTAATAGTAATAACTTGAACCATGCAATGCAGATAATTATCTTCATTAAACATTATGTCCTCAGGTTAAGCTCTGACCTGAGTTCAGCTCTTTTAAATGCTGTTAGAAAAGCCTGTAGGGCTTGGAACCTGTCCCAACATTTCTTTTTCTCAAACGCATTTTCTCAGCTTCACTCTGTGTAACATACCAGGAGTCTGCTTCACTGCGAACATCCATTGTTTCTTCTCATTTGTTATCCTCACAGTGATAGAAAAGCTCCAGCTAAGCAGTTAAGAAGGCGATTTTTTTGCTTGCTTAGTCAATTGTCTTCTGATCAATTCACCGGCAGGCGATTAAGACAACCAAAGTGATTCTCATTCCCTCTAATAACCATTATCTTCCTCTCTCCTCTGCTGGGCAGAGCTAGTGGGGATAAATCCTCTATAAAATGGGATAAATTACATATGTAAGATGATAAGCACGTGTGAGCTGGGGGCCTCCAGGATTATTTAGTGTGCAGCTCATTACTTGGCATACAGCTGCTTAGCCGTTCTTTCTGCCCTGGGCTTGGCGGGCGTCCCTAACATTCTTTCTCATCGTACTGTACATACCTGAAGCTGGAGGGGGCTGAGTCCTGACGCTGCTGCAGCTGCCATTGTGGATGGAATGAACTGCACCGGGTAGTTATCACCTGTCAGAGAGGGAGATATAGACAACAATGCGTACAGGTTCAGACAATGAGCCGGCCCAGCGCAGCAAGGCAAGTGCCAACACGGATCCTGGGCCCTCCGCTACTTTGCCACAGCCATGTGGCACATTGCAGCGAGCCCTCGGCTTCAAGCCCAAACATCTGCATTAACAAAAGGCTAATCTGGTTTGACTGGAGCAGGATTACTCAGGAACGCTCCCCGCCATTCTCTCCTACCTCCACCTGCACACTACTCTTGGAAAATACCATGACAGCAATAGCTCCTAAATATTTTAACAAGTAAAGAGTTCTTTTAAGATGTTTGTGTGCGTGCGTTCATGCGTGTTCATAATAAATGTTAAATATCTCCCTGGGATTCAATTAGCCATCATGTCAAAGGACCAGCATGTTCTATCAGGTAGTTCTAACAGCAGTGGACTTGTCTGGCCATTGTTCAGCCCTACATTGTTTGGGTCTGAGTGATAGCTTTGGCAGCAGAGTGAAAACACTTGTATGTGAACTGGTTGGAACAAGTGTGCAGTCACAATAACAAGAGTAAAAAAAAAAAAAGAAAAAAGAACCCACACATTCTTATCTCACATGTCACTGTGATCAAGCGAGGAAGAATTGGTCTCCAAATAGCAGCACTATTCATTACTACTCACTACTGTTCGCCTGCCATCAGCACCTTTGTCAGACAGCGATATAAAAACGGCTGCAGTATGAGTGATATCCACGGGGGTACAGATGCTTTGACACATCAGCCCAGTGTGTTGAGACAGACAGAACAGCCCCAGTGAGACGGGGCAGCATGGCGTTCATGGAGGGGAAGGGTGGTTTGAAGCATGTGTCTGAAGGGAGGGGGAGGTTGGGGAGCACAGTGGGAGCGGGGAGGGGTAGTTGGCCTTCGCTCAGGCCCCACTTCTGCCTGTCACATCTCCTCACAAACATATGGAGCCATTAAGCCACAGACAAGGTAAATGTATATACCTTCTCTTTCACTTTGCCCTCGCCCGCTCGCCTCACTTTGCAATCTTGTACAGCACAGCACAATGTGATACAGGCCATGGAAATTCAATCCCCATTTAGTAGCAAATAAAATCACACGGCAGAAGTGGTTTCAAATAGTGCTGGGTTGGATGTGTGGCTGTGTACCGTGGTTATTTCTACACCTCCTTTTTTTTGGTATCGCTTTCTTTCTGCCGTCTCTCGCTCCATGCCGTCTGTGACCTCAGATTTGGGAATAATAAATGGCTGGATGTCTTAAGATGTCATGTGAAACCTGCGGGGGGGGGGGGGGGGGGGGGGGGGGGGGGGGTCATGTGCTAAGTGAACACCCCTCCACTGCTTGGGGGTCTCAGGCTCCCAGGTCCTGGATGCACAGTCTGTGTTGAGGCTCCAGCAGAATGGGAACTGTGCCAGTTTAGCGTCAGTGGTGAAAGAGAATTACGTTTAAAATTGAGTTTTACTCTGTTTTTTTAACTCTCCATGGCTGGTCCCATGCCTGAGGCCAAGACTCTGAATGTTAAAGGAGGAGGGAGGAGGGAGGAGGGAGGAGTGGGGGGGGGGGGGGGTAGTTCAGGTGACACCGTGGTCACAACAGGCTATATTTCCCTGCTCATATTATTCTATAAAATAAAAGCTCTGCTGAGGGTTGACAGATGAAACTGAAACCTGTCTTAGGCCAGATCAAATAATGATGAATGAATATTATGACTGGATCACACTTGTCTTTTTAAAGTGCCTTCTAAATATCATTAATATGCCAAGAATTTTTATCGAAGACACATATAAACAGGTATAATTAATTAGATGGGTAAGTTGATTTATTTAAGTTAATATATTAGAGGTGGATTCCCAATCTGGCCTATTAACTTTTACTTTCACACTGCACGTGTGTTGTAATCAGGTAACACATTAGGCAAATTGCGTCCTGAACCAAACTCTACTGCACATTAACAAGAAATCCATGTGCTCCAAGCGCCACAATATCAGGAAATTGGTTTAAAAGTAACAAATTTAGTGATAAAAAAATCAGAGATTGAAGATTAAAAATAGCATGAGGACACTTTGAACTGTCAGCAGGGCGCTTATGAGGAAGACTGTCAGAGGAAGCGAAAGACTATGAGGTCATTCTGTGGGTCCATTAGACACACATCAGACTGAATGTCTGTGTAAACAGTGCGAACAGACTGGGAAGTCCGACTTGTATCTATTTGTTTAAAAGATGAGTCGGTGCCTCTGTGACTGTGCTTGTCTACCGTGCAAGACCAGGCCATTGAGCACAGCCAGTGGATGGGGTGATGACTTACCACTATGGTGCTAGAATGACTCTGTTGCCAATGCGAGCACCACAGGGCTGGGGGTCATAAGCAGTGGTCCCCGGGGGCTGTCTCAAAATGATAACATCAGATTAGTGGGCCTTAGTCTTGGAAGTGAATGCTTGGCCACTCACTTCATGGAGAAAGGACACGGCAGCATCCTGTACACCCTGCAGGTGGTGGTGATAACATTGTACTCTACAGAAATATTGTGTATATTGTGTTGGATCGGGGGGGAAATAATAGATGTTTTGAAAATACCTCTCCTGACTGCAAGAGTCATTTTCAGACCCCCTTTGCTTTTTTTCTCCATGAACTCATGAATAATGCAGGAACCATACACATGGCGACCCCTCACCATGATTCCATAATAGCTCCTGTTATTTGAACTAAAACATTTTCCTTGTCAAATCTATCGCAGAAGGCACACTGGTAAAAGACTTGCCCTCAGGCACTTTGTTTAAGCTGTCATGGCTCCATAGTTCCAAAATAGCTGACTTTCTTTTTCATCCTGTGGTTTTATAGTTAATTCATTAACTGCACTACCACACCTTTCTAATGTTCTGCTGCGAAACCTGCTGACTTCCAAGTCTTTCTTTTCCCTTTTCCAGTCCTACTCCTTGTTCTGGTCCTGGTTTGGGTTTATGACCGATGAGTGGACTTTCCCTTTTTCTGTCTGACTCAAAAATCGTTTTCTTTTTGACACTGATCAAAACAACATTGTCTCCATTTATTTGCATGTGGCAGAGGAAATAGGGAAAAAGCCTTGACGTTTTTTTTTTTATAATTTGATCAAAATCTAAAATGAAGAGATTTGCATTACACAATTTGTTTACATCAGTATGTGGAAGCACATCTATGTTGACACGAATATGAGGGTGCATACGTTACTGTATTGGCTGGGCATCAGTCAACATGTTACAACATTTTTTTTAGTTAAAGTTTTATTTCTAAAGCTGTGGATCTTATCTTTGCTCGATTTGAACAACAAAGGAAGAGAAGGAGACATGCTGATACAAGCAATGGAAACCTGTTCCTCACCTCGTCCTGAAACCTCCCCAACTCACAATTGTCTTTTAATTACTTAATTCTCCCGTCGAAAGGCATAACTGTGTGAAATTGTAAAACGGGAGTTGCTGACAATAGGAGGACTTTTCATGCAGGGTTCATCCCCCGTGATACTGGATCTCTCACAGTGGATACTAACAGATTACAGCCAGCAAACTACTGAAAGATACTTTCATGTTGAAGACTTGTTTACATTCCTCGGCTTCTCGGCCCATATCTATTGTTCCACTTGGACTAGAACATTCCCAGGCGTTTGGTCCCAAGTGCAAGTTCAGACGGAGCAGATCGTGTCAATGGCCTCACGTGTGAATGAAGCACTTGTTTATTATTGTTGGACAATGTATCAAGTCATTATAATGAATGAAAGATGAAGCAAATGGAGAGAGGAGAAAGACAAAATGAGAACTTTAGTTGCAAGCATACCTGGCTTATAAGACAATCCCGGGGGGAAGAGAAAGCCTTGCTGGGCGGCGGCGGCTGCTGCCAGAGTGCGTTGGTCGTGTGGAAAAATGGGGATCATGAGCGGAGGCATGTGACCCTGGACCTGCTGAAGAGATAGGAAGCAGAGATCAGAGAGAGGCCTAAGCATAGGCATGGTTCACAGACACACACAGCCCACTCAGGGGGGAGGCCAGATCACAGCCTTTCCTAACGCGTGCTGACAGGGGGCTCTACGGCGGTGACGGCCCTCGTGTGCTCACACAATACCTCGCCGAGCTACGCCTGCTCTTAATCCAAGCCACAATTTTACCTTGGAACTTCAAAGAGCCCCCCCCATACGCAATTGTTCCAGGATCAGTTAGAGGAGGCGACGTGTAGGACAGAGAGCGGAGAGGCTCGGCAGGTCTGTGTGGCTTCTGTTGCAGCAGATACAACATGTCAGCAAGGGGATTGTTGAATGTATTACACAGGTGCAGAGACTGAAGACTGATCGCCATGTGCACACACACACGCACACACACACACACACACACACACACTCACCTCAAGGAAAGATCAACTACACACACAGTCCTGGGTGATCATTTATTTAGATGATAAAAGCCTGAAGACAATCCAGTAATTTACTACGTCTGTTTTCAGCGGAGGAAAAATAGCAAGCAGTTGAATAGTCGTTGCCACTCGCTGTATTTCATTTTAATGTCATTCTCTGGCTGTCTGCTCCACTCGCATATTAACCTTCACCGTCCAGCCTGTTGCTGACTGGCCGACTGCGGATATCCACACAAACTCCCTGCATGTGTGTGTGTGTGTGTGTCAAGGGTGGGTGAGTAGCTTATGTCTCAAAAGTGGTGTGTGGGTTTTTTTCTTTTCTACACATGTTGCAAGTTCCAATCTCACTGTCATTCTCAGCTTCCTGAAAGTCTATGATGGGGAGCAGCGCCGCTACCACGGGCCTGCGAGAGTTAATCTCGCACCGAGCCAGGCCACCTCAGGGGAACCTGCCTGGAAAATGGGTTAATAAAGGTCATCCCCCAAAATAAACACTTTACAGAATGTTTCTCCATTCATCCCCCCTTAAAATCAACTCGCAATAAAACGGGGTCTGGGTGCAATTACCGCCGCTGCATTGGGGCATGAAATCAACCTGCTCCGAGCAGCGACTCTCCCCCCCCCCGTGTTCTGGCTGAGGTCTGCTATGATCTTCACTTTTCTCAGCCTGCATCAGTCCCCCTGTAGACCCTTTACCGGAGTAGTCGCACACGGTTTCTCTTGCAGCTAGCACGCTAAACCTACTTAAAACTACTTTATTGATCTGTCCAGAGGTGCAGAGCTCAACTGAAAACCAAATAAATAGAAACATTTTATGTCTACTGAGCTTTTCCAGAAGTGCAAGTGCAGAAAGTGCATTACACGAAGAATGGAAAAGTATGTAATTCTTCTAGAAGTAATTCTGTAAAATGTGCTTTTACTGCAGAAAAAATAAATGTCCAAGGAGACTGCGACAAATGACCTTAAATAAAACATTGCTTTATAGGGATTTGTCTTCCAAGTTTCCAGTCTGAACGGATGAAAGATGGATCTTGGCCTTGCTTGTATGGAACATATGGAAAAACACAATAATTAATGTCACAACATGAGGCAGGGCCAGTGACAGGCGGGGGGGACACTGGGGAACACAGCTTCTCTCTGTCTGTGTATTTGGACTGTAAAACCAGATGGAGACTGTTTCTGAACGTGTGGCAGTCACGGGACAGAGAAGGGCTCCCTCAAGTCCACGTCCCTGCATGTGTGTTACACACATGTGCCGCACGGTAGTTCACACACGTTCATGAATTAACGAACACGCGTCCGCAGTAAATTAAAAGTTATGTCATGGAAGTTATCGACTGTCAAATATTATAGCAGAGAAAACAACACGACACATTTTGTTTCCATGTGATCATTCTTGGATTTTGCATACATTTTTCAAAGTAAGTATATCTTTCACAGCAATCTGTTCACATTTCCTCTCGCTCGGACATAAAGAAGACAAACACTCTCCTAAGTTAAAACATCTGAGCAGGTCTAATGTTTATATGCAACTTCAAAGTGCATTGCTCTAATGTTAAGGATGGTCTTAAAGATAATTATATCATCCATTTTTAAATTACATCAGAAAAACAGCTGCATCACATGAAGAAACAATATGAAAATCATTCAGGCAACTCGATCCTTTAATTGTTTTTAAATTATCTTTAAATTAAAATGTGACTACATTAATTAGAATAACAGGATTATACTATAGATGCATACATATCAAACACAGTGCATGGACGTAAGCAAAAAGGCATCAGTAATTGGACATATTTATAACGATATCCTTTCATCAGCGACATCGGCTTTTTATTACTATTATTATTTTAATATATGGGGCAGAATATACAAGATTCATTGAGGCAAGACGGAGTGTAAATGTGTGTTGAAGGGGAAATAAATGCATTGGGTGTGAATTGCTGTGATTTGCAGTAATGAGCTCCGTGCATTAAAGTTTAATTTACGGCGAGTAGTGTCAGAGAAAGGAGAGGCAGGTTTTGAGGAGCTTCAAGGTGGCAACAAATGGCGGAGGATTGTTGAGCCGTCAGTTATCAGCCGAGCAGATTATAACATTTCCAGAAAAACGTTGTCAGGAATTTGACGGTTGAGGTAATTTTTTAAGAAAAATGAATACGTTTATGAAAAAAAAAGCAGAGGCAGAAAAAGTGCATACAGAGTGTGTGCCTTCCACTTTCACTCAAGTTCATCTATGTGTGGGCCGCGTGCCCAGGATATTTCTATTGCCAAGATGATCTTGAGGAGTCAGAGAATAAAGTGGAGCAGATGTGAGCGGGGCACTTGGGCAGCGTTCTTCCTTCTCCTCGTGAATACAGCGCCATTGTTGTGCTGGCACTGCTCTTCCTTTGTCTTAGCACTGCTAAGTACTGGATAATGTCATTTCACACCATCTGCCCCCAGGCTTCATTAAAGATACATGAATGGGCTATCTTATGAGGAACAGGTGCTATTGTTTGTCCCTCAAGACCCAGCACTAAGGATCTGACTCGGAATACTTGAAGAGGAGCATCTGTAGTGATCAGTCAGACAGACTTGGCTGAGGCCCTCGTCTCTGCCAGCACGCGCTCCAACAGAGGTTTCCGGGGGAACTCAGCCGCCTTGCAACATGTATCATCAATTCACATGACCTGATGAAGTCTGCAGCAGGCCAGCACGCAATCTGTTTCCCTCTCGAGGAGATGCTGGCGTTTGATAAATAGAACCAACTTGCCGTTCTACAGTAAGCACCGTATAGATAACGTGTAATTTAAGTGCTAATCGGGTTTACTTTGCGTTGAGTTAAGTTATTTTTCAAAATTGAGTTCGGTCACGTCTTTGTCCTATTTTAGTTGCATAATTTGTCAACTGTCTTGATTCCAAATTTAGGCTCTTTTAAAATTAGCCTCTTTGTGTATTGTTATTTTTTTAACTTGGCCATTAAGTTGAGCAAATACATCTTTGCTTGATAACCAAGCTAAACCAGAAATGCTTTGTTTTGCAACAATGAATGTTTTACAACAGCAGCACACGCTACGGTAGGACTGCAGAGGATGAATCAGACTCAGTCTCAAGTGTAAAAACACATGGTCTGAAAGAAGAGGTATTCTTCAAAAAGCTAATTGTATTTCTCCCTTCACTTAAAACACACAAGCTACTAATTAATACTGCATTAACTCATGAAGGATGAACCTCTACTTGCACATGTAGTTGCTTAAATACAGACAGTACTAAACATGTCAGATGTAAGATGCACTTTTATTTTTAACCGACTGTGTGATTAAATAGTCAAGTTAAATATTACCAAGAAAAATTAAGTCGTTTTTTATTAACATTTAAGCGTCCACCTATAACATGAGCAGGCAGCTCCATAACTCAGAGTACAAATGGAGATGTGCAGCGCATTACAGCTCTCACTCGGGCCCCTGTCAACACCCATGTTCCTCTCTGTCTGTTACAGCCTCTACAAAGCACCGAGGAGGCCTGTGGACCCCCTGCTGGCTTTCTCTCTAAACCCCATTACACTCGCACGCACCGAGCCACGCTCAAGCTTGCTGCTCGACACATGCCACAAGTTACATGCAGATTCAGGGAGTGTTAACAAAAGGAGCTAAAAAGACAAAGTCCTACGTCATTCTCACCTTGTTTCTTGGTTATTAGCTTGAAAAAACCTGTTAGATCCTGCGTCTAATATCCTGATTATCTGCTACTTGACACCTTTTAACACACCTCTCACCCACAGATGCTTATCTCTGATATGATCTGCATTCATTCGCCTTGAAGATAAAAAGGTAAAACCATGTCAGGTGTTTCGTGATAAAAACAGAAATCAATATGACCGCAAGTAGCCAACGTTTTTCCAAGGAGCTCATGGAGATGATGTGTTCGTAATCCTGTACAATCATTTGGATTATAATAGGTTCCTTATTCCATTAGGAAAAGATCACAATCACCAGTAATTAGCGGAGGACTCATGTTGCACTGACATCTCATTTTAATAAAATCACTTCCACACTTTAGTAGCTGTCAGAGCAGCGGCTCTCGCTAACCTTCTCTTTCACATTTTCTATAGGAGGTTCTGTAATTTCACCCAGGGAGGAGAGACTCCAGCTGTTACTGTAAGAACTGATAGTTCACACTTCATTCCCCCCCCTGCCCTCCACTGAGCTGCACTCCAAACGCCTGCGAGTAGAAATCACCTTTTGTGATCTGTTTAAAGGGAAAGTGATCTCGATGAAACTGCTAAGTCTGGCTCCATCCCAACGGCAGCGCACACAGTAGAAACTGACACGAGACAGCAGGATATTGTTTAACACCCGCCACTGTGTACACAGCCCGCTGGGTGTACACTGTACTGGAGCCTAACCAGGAGGAAAATCACTCAGTGGAGGCGCTTCTAGGCTGCTCGTGTTGCTTCAGGATTTTCCGCCCCCCAATAACAATCAGCAGTTCTTTAAACAAATATGACTCCTTTAATACAGGTCACTTATCTGCCGGTTATGGTGCCCGAGCCCAGTGAGCCGCTGCAACACGTGGCAGACACACGCCTGGATCGAACAGAGGTGGGCTGGTGTTTGGATTTGTCTGCAGCTAATGGTAATCAGACAAATAGATCAATAGATTTGAGACAGACTTTGATGCTCCAGACTTCTGCCTCTGAATGAAGGTCTTCATATTACCACCCAGCGGACTGAGGCACATTATTCCTGCTTGTCTGCTCTGGAAATGAGCGCACTGGAACGGGAGGGCGAGTAGACTGGAGAGGTTCGGGTCACTAACAAAGGGCCCTTGTCCTTGTCAAGTCTCTGACCTTTTTCCTCCTCACTTCCTTCCTGCATGTGAAATTAGTGTCCCGCACCCTTCTCTGCTGAAATTCAACAGACAGACATCTGAAGCAAAGATCAATAGTGTCCAAGCGCTCGCCTGTGATATTTTCTGTGAATTGTTGGTGTGCAGTACTCTGACGGCAGGCAGCGTGGGCTCAGGTTGGAGCGTTACGCCTGTGTGTGCTACACTGAGAGCTGAGATACAGTGCAGCAAATCCAGACACTTGAGTGAGGTCAGGCTATGCAGAGGGACTAACCAATAGATGACTTCTTGTTCCACTAATTCCTTACACAGTAAAACAAGCCTTCTTGGAAAACAGCCATTTCAATATGTCTATATTAAGACGGCAGCTTGAACGCAGGGTAGTACAACTCTCTGAACCGCCCCACCCCAAATCCCTCCTCTCTGGCCCTCCCCCCCCTCTCATCGCTCCTCTGGACTTTGCTGGAACTAAGGAGTAAAACTGCAGGGCCACTGTTCGCCTAAATACACTGCTTCGCATTTACAGGATTTCTACACACAGTTCGCATTTAATGCAGTTTATGTATCGCATGTTATAGGAAATCAAATAAGAGTGTGACGTCAAGACTGATGGAAAATGGATAAGTGGACCAAAATGTGTAGAATAAATTTGCAAATGAAAACCCAGTTCATGTGAATGGATATTTAAAATCCTGCATTGATACCAATTATATTGAAATTGTGCACAAAATCCAAATTGTGCTCTAAGATGCATGTTTAAAATTGTTGTTTTTTTTGTCCACAAATTTAGAAAAATAAATATAATTTTAGGAGCCGTTTTGGTTGGTTTATGTGACAAAAGACTTTGCATGCGACAGTTCTCTCTGCCACATTGTCTGTGTTTGATTCCAGACAGGCTCAAACATTCATATTAAATATAGAAAAAGAAAAAAAACATCCCTTCTCCACGCTGACACAATATGGCTACACTGTGACACACGCCTGCCTGCACTACAACCCTTTTAAAATACAGAATCTTTTGAGTCTTATATTTCTGGCAGTTTTTCGGGTGGGGGCCAGGAGCCGACATGCTAGTAAGAATGAATATTTTTTTCAAGGTCTGGCCGTAGAATTAAGGTTTTGCAGTAAACTTGCCATATCCATGGGGACTCCCTCAAACAGCATGCGTAATGACGGGACAGAAGAGAACAGACATAAACAAACCCACAAGTGTTTGGGGGGGGGCATATACATCCTCGCAGTATGGAAATGGGAATGAGTGAAATGCCTCCGACCCTCATTGCAGGGGGGCCAGTGAGTTTCCAAAGAACATTGGACACGGGCTAGTCAGATAGCCGGCTACATCCATGTGATGGGAACAGAGCAGGGGAAGGAAAGGACGGATTTAAGTGTGTGAGGCTTATGAAATAATGTGGCTGTAAAGGTTTGGAAATATCGCACACTTCAACACTCGACGTGTAAAGGCTGTGTATGTCCACTGTTTACTGTAATGTGTTTTATAAGAAACATTCCCTCGAGGCTTCACTATGCACGGGTTCAATATTACATTCCCTGATTAAACATGTATTTAAAATCTTTGCAGTTCTAATGCCTATGAGAAAAAAGTATTTTGTCTGGCGGTGAAACCGTAGACCACCCCTAATTTCTGTGACAGAATTGTCCACACTATGGCTGGGCTACCCCCCCTCAGTCCCATCCTCCAATCATAGACAGGCTCTGTCTTCACTGATACTTCCCAGCTGCTGCTGGGGCCACCGAAAACAACAGAGCCCATTCTGTTGTTCAGCGGAGAACAGGCCTGTCAGGAGGCGCGAGTTTTATTAGAGACAAGTGTGTTGTTGAGACTTCAAACATGATCAAATATAATCCACTGATAATGAGAAAAACAACTATAGAGTTTATATCAAATCAGAACATGTTTGGAAAAATATTTAATTCAAGGATAAGCTATGAAATTAAGGATATACTTTATTAAATTAAAAAAGATTTGGAGAACAGATTCGGAATTAATTCGACAGTTCTATTTTTTGAGAAAAGGCGCAGGACAAACCGGCTCATTCATTGTGTTACGCTGAGGAATGCCTGGACTCTGCTCACCACAAAAACAAAAAGCTCCTTTTTACACTGACCATGGGCTGAATGCTTTGCTTTGCCACCCCGGCCCTAAGAAAACACGCGCCCCTTTCTCCCTGCCGGCTGCCCGTACACAGTGGAGCCCATTAATGCGGCTCCCTCTCCCCTGTGAGTGTGCCCACTGCTGAGGATGATGGCCGCGCGAGGCCAACGCAAAGACAAAACAGTTTGCACAACATTAGCAGAGAAAACACAGCCCATGCAGAGAGCGGGAGGAAACTAAATCAACATCACACTGGAGGATGTGTTCTCCCTCAACTGATATTTTCCTTTCGAGGCTTGGGTTACAATGGGTGTTAAGTGTATGTGCTGTGCCTTCATCCAGGGAAGGTCTGTGGAGCCCCGAACAGGTGCTTTATTGTGATACCCGCGTGGAAAAGTACTTTTCCTTCATCGTATGTTTGCGCAGAGAATAGATGAACACTATTTAGCACCCAATTAATTTCGACAGCTCCATGTTGCTTGTGCCTGATGATCGTCTGTCTCGTGTCGATTGTTCTCGTCGCCCGTGAGGACTGATAGACGGCTGGAAGTTTGCGTTGTAAATTAACCCGTCCCAGCGCTGCTTAACAAACCCTCAGGTGACTAATTTTAAGTAGACCCTCAGGTGTGATTTCACACATCACAGCCGCTCATGTGGCACCGCTCATATGGAGCCTCTTAATTATTGCTGCTTAAACAGCGGAGGTGTCGGAACACAAAGGCCAATTACACAAAGACACAGCCTTATTGTGTAATTTACAGCAATAATTGATCGATGTTTGTCTACATTCCCAGCTCATTGGCGGAGACGCGGAACGAGCCAGCGCGTTTCGCAGTAAAGCATGGGATCAGTTGTTACAGGTTAATAAAAGAGGGTGTATCTGTTTAGCTTTTATATCCTTAAACGCCGTTATTTACACTTACTACAGCAGCACGGTTCAGTAACCCTGCCTGTGTGGCACTATAACTTAAATCTGCACTCTCAATGTAAAGTAAATTGATGCTAATAGGTGCATTTCATCCAGAGAAAAAACCTATTGGGACAAACCCACAGACCCCAGACCGTTCAAACAGCTTCCACTGTTTATATTCCTAAAGCAAGGATTTGTTTTAACAGACAAATGGCATTACATGCCAACTGCTCAGCCACTTAGCTTCATTTGCAAACCATCACTGCCATCGCCCAGCCGGGGTTGTATCTATTACACCTTCTTGTGCATCATTAAGTTTTAACAGGGCCACGGTGGCTTTATTGTTTAAATTACACACGACTTTGTTTAACGTCAGCGTTTCTTCTGCTTCCTGACAAGAAGTCACATTTCATAACTAATTGAATTGATCGCTCCCTCCCCGCCGATGGAGTCCACTAAATGGAATTATTTGTATCAAAGTGTCAATATATTAAATCACAGGGGCTAATGAGTCGGGTCACCGCTTTCTTTAATCTTCAGTCTTGCATGTGCACATCTTCATCAGCTAACAGTCTCCTTAAATGGAGGATGAACAGGCTGGACTGAGCCTCCCTGGGCGAGAGCCAAGCTCGTCTGACGAGGCTGTTAATGCCCCCACATAATCCTACTAGCAGGCTAACACAGGGCTCTACAACACAAGGGAAGAACTGGCAGCACAGCGTTTACACCCCCACACCACCCATACACACACACACACACACTTATACATATATTATCATTTCCCTGCTCTATTATTCTCTTATTATCGTGCTAACAGTTCCAATCTAGCTGTACTAATTGGGGGACTTGCACATTCTCTTTAACAATGTGTATTTTTGTGTGTGTAGTTTTTTTTTTGCCAGTGCATAAATAAGAGTCTCACACTGAGAAAATCATTTGTGCTGCCGAGACAACAAAAGCTTCTGAGAATACACAAATTAGCGCTATTATCTTTGTGCAATTACCACACAGCCGTGTGTTTATTTAAAGTCATCTGATCGATTTAAAATATTCACTGCAATGCTGTGGTCTATTTTCCCCTTTGAGATGGTAACTAAATGGGATCAGTGCTTTAAATTACTGCACTGGAGAGCATGCATATTCTTTTTTATAATAATAGACAAAGTGATTGTGAACCTGCATTTAAAGAGAATTTATCCAAGGACAAAACAGCAGTTTAGTAAAATCTGTTTTTGTTCATGCTGGGAGATCTTTTTGGATAACTATTTGTGCAGCATTAGAAAAAAGTGCATAAAGAATTATGGTAGAAACATGAGGCTGTGTGAAAACAGCTAGCACAGTCTGATCCAAGCCAATTATTAGAGAGAAACTGCTTCCCAGTGACAAAGATCTTACATTGACTTGATGATTTATGTTGGTTTGGTTCCTGACCCCAAACATCTTAAGAATATAACAGGATCTCATTGGAATAGCATTACAATAAGAATTTGAAAGTCCTTGAGTGCAGCTAAAGCCAAGCAGGGACCAGATTTTTATAAAAAATCTGTGAAATCAGTCTTACTGGGGAGAGCCACTGAATACAGAAGACACTTTTACAGAGCTTCCCCTGTGAATTCTCTGGTTTCTTTGTAACGGAGGGGAATGGGAAATCCATGTGCGACTAAATAAAACACTCTGCTCGCCAGATTTTTTTCCCCCTGCTGAAAATATATTAACTGAAAGTAAACAGTAGAATGTTGGATTATGTTGTCTGTATTTAAAAAAAAAGAAAGATGTATAAAATAAAAGACTTAAACAGCTGTGCTTGATTTTGTTTGAAATCCTGTAAACATCAAATCAACAAACCTTAAAAGTAGATTCTTTTGGAATAACCAAAGCAGTACCATATTACACTGTACTGCATAGTGTGTCTGCTGGCAGCTAAATGCTGGTGTACGTGTATTTCATTTTTGATCTTTACCTTTAGCATGAAACCCCTACATGTCTACACACCTCCCACAGTTTCTGTACTCCATTAGAGAGACATTTGAGAAGGCCTCAAGTATACATGTGTTTTTGTGTGTGTGTTTGTGTATCTTTATAGACGCGGGTTTAACGGTTAACTGCAAACACAGATTATGTGTGCGCACATGGCTGGAGTTTGAAGCCAGGCCACAGGTCAAAGGGAAACTAACGGAACCAGACATATTGGACGACCATTAAAAAATATGACAATGGCCTCCACAGAAGTGTGTTATCTTTTACTCAGTGTTGGCACATCAAGGCCAAACCCAATGACACATTACAATGTCATAATGTTGATATCTTTTTAAAGGATAGGATTTTTTTTTTAAATGATTTGGATTAAAAAGTCCCTCTGTTTCATCTGGGGAGCCCTGCTCCCTCCAGCCTGTTTGTGAAGATAAAGTTCACCCTGACCTTTCAGCCAATATTTATTCTCTTGATGTGCGTATCAATGCGTCGGGTCCCTGCACGCCTCTGTACTGTACACCACCACCTCCGTGCATGTGTGTATGAGGAGTCAAACAGTCTGTTTATTTCTTTCCTTGAGGAATGCATGAGCTGCGGTCATTAACATGTGAGGGAATGAGTGCTTGTGGCCTGGGTATGGACAGTACTGTCACTTGTGGTTGATACAGCGCTGTGTCTCATTAGAGCATTTCATTTCATAACCAGGAGGACATTGATATACAAGTCTGCCATTAGCACTTTAATGCTGCTCACCCTTTTTACTCAATCTTATGTACTCTAACTAGAAAATGCATATGGAAGAAGAAGTCTGATGCTCAATGTGACGCTCAGTCGCTGCTCATCCATTAGGAGCAGGAGAAAGTGGACATGTTCATAAAACAGAAAAGCCATGAGGAGGCACACATAGTGCTCAGTGTGTTCGAGGGATGCTGAGCTGAGACAAATAAGAAAAGTAGAAACATGGTGCTCATTATTTCTTTTTTGGTAATCTCCTGCTGCCTTCACACAGAGTCGGAGATAAGGAACTATGGGACTGAGCAGCTCTCTGTTAATATATGTGTTAAATTGTCATATGTGTCTTGTAAAATCCTAGTTTTTTTTTTTTTCTCCAAATGTTCCGACTAAATCAACTGAAGAGTTAATCTCATCCTGGGATTGAATTAGTGCCAAGACGATTTCAGCGGCGAGGATGGACCGAAGGAATACAAACAAGCTGAGGGAAAAACACACAAAGCCTTGAGCTTTAACTTTTGATAAGCCCCTAACACTGCAATCAAAACATCTGCTATCTTAAAACAAGTGACATTGTAATCCCGAAGGACAAAGACGAAATCTCTCTCCCTCTCTTGTTGGAATGATGAGAAAGGATAAAAAAAAAAAGAGAGACGGCTATTCAAAAGGAAAACTTGATTAAGCTGCACACTGCCCCACTCCGAACCTCACTCACTAAACCTCTGTAACCGCACACTTCTGATGGATTCCCATCAATCCACGTGTGAGCGCACATATAGCATGCCATCAACAGTCTCCGGTTGCTATCCCCATGGTTTTTATTGTTTGGACGGTTTTACAATGTCCACTGATGTGATCAGCTGCATCATCAATACAAGATCTTAAAAAGAGGCTTTCTCCTGGTCTCCTCCCTGAGGCCAAAACAGAAGGACTTTGATGGCCAGTAGGGTCTCCAATAAAGTTTAGTGCTCTCCATGCTAATAGCAGAGTAACTCAATCCCCCAACACTGCTTACCACTTTGCTAAATGTCTGTGACATACAGGCTGGGAGCTTGTTTACGTTACTAATTAAGTCAAAGCTGTTATGTATTAAAATGGCCAGGGCATTTTTAAGAGGTAGCAGTAATGAAAACAGAGTGGCAAAAAAAACAACAGGCTTCACTAACTTGCCCTGTGCTCTCTTTTATCTACTCTGCTACTCCAAAAGGAGCGGTCATCAGCACCCTGGATATATGGAGGATCTAGGTGAGCAGGAGAGAGCATCTCCTGCTTTAAAGGTAAAGGCCACTAGGGGTCCCTCAATCGGAAAGGTTTGTTGTTCGGACCACTAGTGCCGATGGAAATCTACCTGATGTGACAAAGTTCATGATGATTTATTATGAGTGGCCAATACAAACAGTGAACGGAAAAAACTGCCAATGGGCTAACTGGCTAGCAGTGTGTTTTTCCATCTTATGTCGCTTTCTTTCGTAAGTTATCGCAAACATTGTTTTCTGACATTTTTATGGAGAATTGTTGTATACTATATTTTAAGAGAACTGCTCGTTATCAAACTTTTTTCGAAGAGTGGTTGAGTTGCTCTTGGGGGTGTTTTGCTGCAAGCAAGAGGCTGATGGGCAGAGGAACAGATGGCCTGAACATGAGACTCTTTTGTTAAATTGTGGATGTGGCTTTCTTTTCTTTTTTTGATCAGTGAAGATCTGTGGCTCGTTTGGGCCAAGGGAGAAGAAGTCGGCTATCTGGGCTCCACAAGAAAGGACTTAACTTGTATCTCTGTTCAAGTGTTTGAAATTGATATTTAGAAGCATGTTCCCATGCACACTCGACCCGACACCCTCTCTCCAAACTATGCATCAAGGGGAATTTTCAGGTATCATCTGCCTTTAACTCTGTGTTGAAAGCAAGGGCCACTAAAAGTCAGATGCATTAGGGCTGTGCCCTTATGCTCAATGAGCATAACTAAAGGACCCTCCATGATGTGAGTAATACTAGCCCCTTGGTAATGTATAAGGTACTTCATTTTAAAGTGTTTTCTAGACAGAGTGTTGTGCTCTGTGCTTCTTTTTAGTGAAGTGTTATAATGAATAATTTTTCTGGTAGTCTGTCCAGAGTTGAAGTGAAAGGTCCAGACTAGTGGCATCTCAAGAACATGTTGACAGTATGGCCTTTCTCTTGTAAAGAGCCCTTGAAATAATCATTTTGATGTCATAGCAGTAAATCTGCTTCTTGTACTAACTGTTCTAAACTAGAAGTTTACTTTGCTTGTGTATAATGAAGGGCTCTGGTTATAGAATACAGAGGAATCTGCTCCTAAGTACAAGACCCAAACATTATCTCCATTGAAGAGTGCTACAAGGTGATGGAGGAACAATTTATTGCAAGTGTTTTAAAGAGGTAAAATGAAAGGAGAAAAAATAGGGAGTTGTCTGTTGGAAGAACAAGCAGAGGAGGAGGAGGTGGACGGAGAAGGATGTGCCTGACACTAAGAACACCCAGCAGGATAACGTTAGCTCCACACAGGCAACCAGGCTCACAGCCTTGACCACTGCCCGTTACCAACCCTGGATTACCCTGTACCGTCTGACTATGTCGAGCAACATGCAGCCTGGGTGGTCTTTCTGCACCACTTTGTAATGTATTACACAAGGCACACACACTGATGAAGGTGATGATATCTGGCACAAGGTGCGTAGGTTAAAAACACATAATACGGAACAGATAAGTAAGGAGGAGAAAAGGAAACAATGCCACCCAGAGCAGCTCAGTTGCTGTGTGAAATCATGCCACGTTGCCCTTCTGGGCCCGACTCGTTTCAGAGGCATTTACCATCCTCTTTCATGTCCCCCACCTCCGGGCTCTTCTCCATCAGCAGGACTCATTAGCTGTTGTTACTCTCCCCCTTTTTTTTTTTTGTTCAGTAAGATGTGCTAATTATTCTCCTCCATATTTTAAAGCCCTTACGATTACCAACAGGCAATTAACATTTGATGAGAGTGATACATGTTAGTTTGACACCAAAAATTTGGGTTAAAAAGACAAGCAATATTTTTTAAACAAGCAAAAAAGATGAGAGGGAGAGGGTAACATAAATAAGAAATGACTGTTATTTTAATGTGTAATTTTATTGATCTGTGCCAATATAACCAGACGTTTGGCTCATGGTGACAGCAGCGGTGCGCTAATTACACCGAAGAGGGAGAAATGTTGTGTCAGTGTGGAGAAAGTGAGAGGTGTGAGTTGCGAGTGTCAGACCAACAGGAACGCAGTCACTGACCTGGATCTGCTGCTGGAGGAGGTTGATTTTGTGCTGCTGCTGCAGAAGCTGCTGCTGTTGTCTTGCAATCTGGTAGGACACAGAAAAGAAGCCCTGCAAATTAAATAATAACTCCATTCATCGACAAAAAGGAGGAGAAACTCAAATCAGTCCTGCGAATGAAAGTTACTACACCAGAAAATGTGGAGATGATAAAGGAGTGTCAAGATAGATGGCATCCTAGGGCTGAGCGATTAAACCATGACAATAATCTTTGCAATATATCACATAAATAGTGATTTAACAAAAGTGTAATATATATTGATACATTGTGTATGCATTGGGCCAACCATTATTTTCGGCTATATCTCACAGGGCAGAGGGACACAAAGGAGAAAACTTACACAGGCGGTGTACTGAGGACAGAGGTCCCTGCCCCCCCCCCCCCCCCCCCCCTTGAGTGACGAGCAGCCACACCGCAATCCCTCTCATCCCAGCAGTCCCTCTTTCTACATGCCCACTTCATTGAGCATGACAACCTAGTTTTAAGTGTCATTTAATTTTCATTTTTAAATATAATTACAAAGTGTTCACTGTAAGATATCGGTCGTCTGCAAATGTGTCAAGATTAATTTGTGCTGGCTTCCTCACGAGTGTCAACAGTTAATTACTGTGTTGTATCTTGATGGCTTGATGACATTCTCGCTCTCAGCGGGCTCTCTCGCTCTCCCTCTCGCCCCATCTCCCCCTCCCCCTCTTTCTCTCTTCATTTTATTAATATTCCAGCCTTTCAAAATAAGATCAAATGACAAAATATCTTATATCACTGCTCATTTATGCTGCAGCATCTACAAAGCTCACAGAGCCGAGCGCAGTTTGCAAATGAACATCATTGATTAGTTAAAAAAAAATCAATACTGTTAATGTATTATTAGTGCACTATGACCAGATGCATCACTCTAAGGTATATGGTCTATCTGTTCATTTACCACAGGAAGGTTTGAGCGTGTGCTGAGAAAACTCTGAGTGAACTCCTCGCTGATAATTGACTCGTAGCCATTAGAGTGGCTGGTGATAATAAAAGTGTCGCCCGTGTGGATAGTTTGTGTCCTTATTTCTTCCCAGACATTAACACACTTCATGGCCTCTGCTAATTTGCTGATTTGTACAATATGGCTCATTGGCCTGATTTGTGCTGCAAATCTAATGCCAAGCTTGTTCTAATAGGAGTCGATTTATAAGATATAGAGGACTTCCATGTTTAATATAACGTTTAATTCACACATCCCGCCGCATTTGTTAGTACAAGTCATAATAACCTTTTTCCTACACACCCAGCATAAACGTGGGCGAGAGAGCATGACCAAAATAACTGAGGCAGTGTGGACTAACGCATCTCTTAAATCTAATATTATTCCAAATTCCTATGGAGGAGCAGGATTTTATTGGCACATTTCAGGCATGAAATTTTAAATGAAATAGTCAGTTGACAATTCATTGCAAATGTATTTAAAGGGGTTTATTATAGTGATAAAAAGGGAACAGGGTCTAATGGAGTTACAGGAATAGATGCTTAAGTAGGAAGGAAGGAGAAATACACTGTGAAAGTGTTTGTGTGTGTGTGTGTGTGTGTGTGGGTGGGGGGGGGGGGGGGTTAAACACAGTAGGCAGTTACCTGCTCCTGCTGCTGACGAGCTAACTCCATTTGCTGCCTCTGTTTCTCCATCTGTGAGGCGGCGAGCTTCTTCTGTTCGTCGTGGGCAGCCAGGAGCTGCTCACGCAGGCTGATGAGCTGGGTGATCATCGTGGAGAGCTGGTGTTCCTTCTCTGCCAGGCTCTCTGGAGTACCTGGTGGGGGGGCAAGGAGTAGAAAGGTGAAACACAAATTGGAGAATATGAGTAATAATAGAAACGGGTATGTATTATGTGTACCTAAGAAGAAAAATATAGTACACACAAAAGTTTCACAATGGACTACAACTAAATGACCAGGATGCACGTGTTTGTAAGAGCCTGCAGAGGTCATTGTATAGTACTAAATATAGAAAAGTGACCATGCTGCTCACAACATTCATCGTATCGGGCCATTGTACTGTTCACAATATATTGTACAAAGAAAACCACTTAGGCAGCAACCAACTGCAGTGAATTCACTGGAAAGTGTTGAGGTCGCACACAGCCCCGAGTTGTGTATTCTACTGGAGCTGGTGTTCACAGCTTTCAAAGGAAGAAGGGGGAAGGAATTGTTCCCAGGCACAGAGACCCAATGCTGCAGGGCGCTGTCAAACTGAGGTGGCAGATTATGTCAGGCTACCAGGGGTGAGCAGAAAGAAAGTGTTGAAAGTCAGTGTTTGTACTGGCCCTCCGAACCTCGCAAGTTTTCATTATGTGGCCGCTCCAGTAACACATTTGAGAAGGAGCTCTGCACAGATTTCAGTTTCAAAGGAATAAGCGAACTTGATGTTTACACAGCGAAAAGAGCCTCTGAATGTCAGATGATGATCATCAGTGAACAGATTTTATTTTATCATCCGTGCATTCTTGACAGTGACAGACCAATGAGGCTACTGTTGTCCACTGTCACATGTCCACACTGTGCGATAGACAGAGCAGCTGCACTCGCCCTCTCCCTCCGCCTAATCAATGCTAAGTGATCCTACCATTGACTTACACAGCCAACATAATTGCCAGTGAGAGGCTAGACAGTAACTCACTCCCCTCCCACTACACTCCTGTGTGACAAGCTGATCGGGGGGAACATACAAGAAAAGAGAAGGGATAACAGAAGAGATGGAGAGAGTAAGAGAGAGGGAGAGGGATAAAAGCAGAGAGATGTAGATAACAGTACAGTGAAGTCTGGCCTGGGGCCAGCAGGAGCTGAATTCTTTCCTGGGTGTCTTCCGCTCGTCTCTGACCACATCTGTCTTGAGTTTCTCCGAGAGCTCCCAGGGGCCCTCTCGACTCAAACTATTTTAATTTGACTAAACACCTGATTTATTTTATCTCTCCGATGAGGAAAGCCGTTTGTCTTAATAGGGCCTGTCAGCCTCCAGAACCCATTCAGGGCAATTTACTGGCACGCTCGTCTGAACCTCGGTTCGCTTCACTCTGCCTCCGCTGCCTGCTGCAACAGAAGAGAGCTGCAATTCTCCATTTATCCTCCTAACGAAAAAAAAGCACCTAAAAGCAGCTATTCATTGGGCCTGCGTGCACTTTCCAAGCCCTGAATTGACTTCTTATTCACCCGACTACCCTTGTTGTGAATGGCTTATCTGTAAAATTGATACAATCAGAACCAATTTTATTAACCTTTGGCTGTGTCCATGAAGGAGCTGCCTTTACAGATACATCAGTCGTTGTCACAATAAATCACAGCTATCAATACTGCTGTGGAAAGGAGGGAGGGACTGGAGAAATAAATAGTGACATGGAGAGAGAGAGATGGAGAAAAGAGGGGGAAAAAAGAAAGGAAATAATCATCCAGGTGAAGGCCATTGGGCGTCGAGGCCAGCGTAGGTGACCTTGAGTTGGGAACCAAACATCTGGACTCTCTGATGCCCTCTCAACCTGTCTAATCACACATTTCTGATGATCACTCACTAGTTAAGGAGTGTCACCGCTGCAATGTTCAGCACGTATATCCTTTAGTGCATGACTGTGGCCAGAGAAGGATCTGATGGGTTAGACTGAGTGTGGAGAGCTCAGCTCTGCCTGGACACCAGAAGAATACTAACAGAGGGCCCATTGTTGTGATGTTGAGCTGAACTGTGGGAAGCCAGAAGTGCCCTCTGTGATCTGGGTCTGCCCTCTCCGCTTGTTTTAATCGTAATGAATTCATTTATTTAGTCGATGCTGAAATATCAGCAACAAATGTTTATATAAGTGATGAATGCTGAGGATAAACATTTAAAATGTTTGGCATCTAAATACCTAAACATGGAAACACAGTGGAGGAATTTCACTTTGAAGAGACTTCTTCTTGGTAGAAAACTCATCAGACGCATGTGTTTTTTGTTGACTGCTAAGTGTAAAAATCTCTTTCTTCCTGCTTTAAATTATGGATCAGCTTTAAAATCCAGATAAAACTTTTATTGGGTGGTGCAGAAGAGGAGCGTTGTGGTCTGTGTCTAACCGACCTGCTGACAAAAGAGGCCGTTTCCTGCATATTGCATGGCTTTTAACAGCGGTGGGGCCGGGGTCTGCCCGTTAACATGTCTCCTCACATTGCGCCTCCGATGGCAGACAGACAGCCCGGAGATGCCTTGGCGCTACATAAACTGGCCAAGACCTAACATGTTGTGACATCCTCCTGTTAGCCGACTGAGGCTCAGTAGGACAATACCAGCCCAACAGAGGAAGACGATCCCCCAAGAGTGAGCGGTCAAGCTGTGTTGGCACTCTACGAGTTTTTCTTTCCTCAGGCCAATGTGTTAAATTTTGACAGAGATGCGCGGTGGACAAATAGGACGAGGAGACGGTAAAGCGGTGTTGTTCAGTTTCAGCCTATTCAGCTTTCACCTTTTGAGATTCCTGGCTCTTTTAAACGTCACAAAGTAGGGCAGAAAACATCAACGGGTGACTAAATAAATGATAAGAGGAAAACAAGCAGAGCCATGGTTGCTTGGGGAGGGATGGGGGCATTTGAGCCTTGGGGTCTTTGCATAAAAGGCACTTTGTAGGGGTGCGATTTGTTCTGTCCAATACCCACGTCTCCCTCTCTCTTGGCTCCCTCCTCTCTGCTCTAATCAAGCAGTCTCTAATTTGGGTTCCAAGTCCAGTACCGGGGAAAAAGAAGGAGGCTTGTTACTTTGAAGAGTCCCGAGTGAATAACACAGATAAAAGATTCAAGCACAAAAAAAAAAGAAGAAAAGCGAGGGAGGGTGAGGGTGAAAAGGGGGAAAATCACAAGGCACCCTATTCTCTGCCCTTCCTTTGGTTAGGACAGCTGAGCCATTATGACCAGATCTGAATTGAGTATTTTAACGCCTGAAGACTGGAATTTCTTTGTCTCTCTATCAGTCGGCCATTGTGGATGCCTCCATATGCTCTGAGCCCATCCTAAGTAAATTAGGACTTAGGTCTAAATGCTACGATTGTACCTAGCTGTGTCCACACACAGACCGCACATAGCTCGAATGCCGTGTGTGCTCAGGCTCTCTCCCTCTCTCTCCCTCTCTGCTCTCTCTTAAAGTGTGTGTGAATGCAGACATGAGTGTGTACAGATGCGTGTTGCGCGTTGCGTGTTGCTGCGATCGATAATAGGTACATGCCTCTGAGCAAATGCTCACGTGTGTGAACTTGGTGCGGTCATCTGACCCTTTGTCTATTCTTTCTGTGGAGAGCACAAAGAGCCAATTGAGTAGCAGCTAATGGCATCTATTGGTACCTTCTTTAGTTAAAAAAAAAAAAAAAGAAATAGAAAGATTTTATTTTGCTGCTCATCATTAAAGTGCTTCACAAAAGCATGAAACTCAAGCTTTGTGCCTAATTTATTTTTGTGATATTTATTTGGACTGGTCAGAAAACACATCATATGAGAGATCTAAATTTATAAACTAGGCTAGAACAACAGGGCCTAGTTTTATTGTATCTTTTTTTAACTACCAGACACACTTGTTCGGCGGCACTACAAAGCCATAATGTGTTTCCAGTAATATGGTGTTAACATGTCTCCATGCCCTGCAACCAAGACAATATGAACAACAGCTGTTTTACCTGGCGTGCTGCCTTTGCCATGATATAAAAGCTGTTAATCTTGCCAATAAAACCGCATTAACAAGCATGAGCAATGACTCACAAGCACATCATCTGCTGGCTGCAGCGATTCTTAGCCAGCGTTCCTTTACGCTACGAGAGAGACGGCTCATCATCTTGTTGAAGAAGTCCCTTCTTCTCAAATGGTTAAAACTCATGTGCTTGAGACAGCTCTTTGCTTTTTGGAAATGCTAATGGTACTAGTGATATTATAAGCCTCTTATGGTAAATGTTTATGTCTATCTGTGTGTGTGTGTATCTGCATACATAAGTACCAAGTGATGGGATTATAATCATTTTAATGACTTTGCAAATTATTTTCTTTAATAAATACCCTGATTGGCATGTGGAGTGGTTATTAATAAAAGCACACTTCATCTGCTGTGGCTCCACTGCTGTGCATGCCCAACACCGATAGAGACTAATATTTTGATGATAGAGGAAGCTTCACTCCTCTGTATAATTATGCCAATGTAAAAGCCCCAGCACTTCACTGGCTGTCCATGACATGGGACAGGTACTTCATCAAAACCAGGATAGAGGCTCGACCTGAAAAGATTTCTCCACAGGGAATGCCAGTGACCCTGAAATTCACACTGTAGACAAAAAAAAGTCCACATGGAAACTTAACTTCTGTTCTTTCAATAAGCGAAACACATTATTCTTTGACTGTGTAACACAGTGCGACAAACCAGAGAGCCCGACACCATTGAGGATACTGCATGTGTGCATGGCCGCATATAGCGAGGATCTTTACATGAAAAACAAAGATGGTCTCCAGTCCTTTGATTCATCTCTCATGGCCTTTATGATGATGAGTCTGACCCCTGTGTCCTTAAATGATAAAAACCATACACAGTTTTCACGGTCCCCCACATACAAAGCGTGTAAAGCTTGTGAGACAGTGATCAAGGCAACAGCTTACTGTCTGCAAAACCTTGGAAGTGAATTAAGAGTTAGATGTTATCTCAATCTTTTCACTGAACATTTATTCATTGGCCTTATCTATACAGCTGATAATCAAAGCAGGGCATACTTGTTTCCTTAGACTGTGCAGAAGAGATCTTTCAAAAGACTTTGAGACTGTTGTCTTTGATGGATAAATGTATCAACAATGCCTGTGTTTTGTGGGGATTTAATCCAGATCCCGGGCGATAGACTGAACTTGCTGAATGCCAAGCAAAGGCGACCGAGCCCAGCACAGGTTCTCACAAAGGGGAGCAGGAGAACACCTGCTTAGTCCTCGAGCTGTCAAGCCACTGACACACACGAAGATGTATTGAACTAACTAGAGGTGTAACACAAAGCTTTTGCCCTTTGTAACAGAAGCTGCAAGAAAGCTGTCATGCTTCATTATCTGTGAAATTGCTTTTGAAACTATATTTTTATGTGTTGTGTGTGAAGATTTACAAGCTGCCAATGAATTGAACATAATAACACAGCATACTTTAATAACAACTGATATTGTACCAACTTAAGTACTCCAGTGATAAAGCATAGTTAGTGTATGAACCCTACCCTCAAAATAAAACAAAATCGGTATCACTAATCTGAAATAAAAGGTAATGGTCAGTGCAGAAATGTAATTGGAAGAATTTACAGATTTAAAAAAGAGAAAGTCTGAATATTTTTGGACTATAATGGATGGGTTCTCCCATAAAAGGAAATGTATATAATGAGAAGAGGTGGTTGGTGAAGCTGGTCTGAATTGTTGAGGAAAGACTGGCCACAGGGTCATACTGCATAATACAATAATGGAGGTTGTGCTAGCGATGGCAGAAGGTCCAGTTGAAAGTAAAGTTGTTATGAAGTGTGAATTAAAAGAGCTATTGAAACCTTGCGGGCACTTTGCATGTCCTTTGAATTGTCTGTAAAATGTAGATATTTGCATCTGCTCAGAGTATATTAAGTCTTCATATCTGCATACTATATATGTGTATTAATTTACATTCTTAGTTGTAATGCAGGTCAGACATTCAGCAGCTTTTCATTGGTCTGAAATACAATTTTCTTGCTTATAAATATATTTGGTATGTCCTTACATAAGTGAAAAGGATTGTTTTTGTCAGCTCTGTAAATATTCAACATTTTTTCAAATAAAGACATAATTAATACGCTTGTTGATGTAGAAATGGAAAATACTTCTTTAAGTCAAACTACCCATGACAAACCACTGGGATATAATCCACAACAGAGTTCTCCTCCTATCACACACACACACACACACACACACACACACACACACACACACACACACACACACACACACACACAGACACACACACAAGCACAGCACTGCCTTCTTTACCTCCGTTGCCACAAGCTAAATTCCTCAATTCATTAGAGGAGAAAAACACACAGTCCAACACTCTCATACATTCATCTGGTAAATGTGGCCTGAGGAATAATGATTTACTGTGGCTCATATTTCACCTGAGTGCACAGGGCAAACAGTTGACTGAAGTGTTGTGGAGAAAATGCTAACAGAGGCATTTTCGACTGGAGCAACTGGACAGACACCGTTTTGTGCTGTTTGTGTGAGTGTTTTTGTATGTTTGGGTAAATTTAATATACATAATATTCGAATACAGTATGCAGTAAAACAAGAATATAAAAGCCATTTGAAATCTGCAAGCACAGAATTCCTGCTTGTTCCTAAAGGTGCATAAGTCAGTGTGTGCACAGATATTGTGCAGTGTATCTCCAGTGGCGTAAAAGCCCCGGCTTTATGGAAGCCATTAAGAATAAAGTTAAATTTTAAAGTGAATAATCATGTTTTGAGGCTCACCCATATGGCTGAACAATATGGGCTCTGTGTTCACACAGTGGACTCCTTTCTGTCGGTGCAGGGGTGAAGCCGGCACAGGTAGGGCCGGCATCAAATCAGTCTCAGCTGCCGCCCTGCCTCGCCCTGTGTTCTCCTCCTAAAGAGCTTCCACTTATCTGCCTGCCACAGGACCGTCTGTGTGCAGCCCGACCACTGTCACGTGGACACCGTTCTCAAATCGATTGTGACTGTGCACAAGAGTCCTGATTTTTCCTGCTTCAGGACTCAGGCAGCCTTTTCGATGCTCGCCAGTGTAATGTTTTTTTTTCTCTCTCTCTCTCTCTCTCTCTCTCTCTCTCTCTCTCTCTCTCTCTCCCCCCTTCTCACTTATTTTTACTTATTTATATATTATTTTCTTTAGCAAATTCCGATTCCGATGAATACGGCGTGTGTTCCAATTTGGTAACTACATATTTTCCTTGAGTTTGAGTAAATGCTTGAGCCCCCACCCCACCACCATCACCACCTACCAACAGGGGGCTGGGAGACTGGCACTCAGCAGGGAAACTTAAACAGCTCTGTTGAGTGTGAAGCTCAAAGAGCCGGCACGGAGCAAGAATGCAATAGAGAGCAGCTTTATAGGATACTATGTACTATATATATATGTTTGACACAATGTATATTTGCATACCTATATATTCTTATATTCTGTATATAAGAATATGCTTTGAAATAATATAAAGGGATCATAAGGTATTCAGGTTTTGCTTTTTTATCAAGTGAAACATCTCTTTGAGCTATATAATTATAAGTGTTGACTCAAGTATCCACGTCTAAAATCGTTTTCTCTCCCTCTCTCACCCTTTCTCCGCGTCCCTCCCTCCCTCGTGCACTCCTCCTTGCACCTTGCCTCCTATTATCTGCTACTTTCCTGCGGTTTGGAGCCCTTCCAGCTGGCCTCCCTTTCTTGCGCTGTGGTTTTGTTCGGGAGATTTCATCTCTCTCCTCATCATTCCTACAGATTGACAGCTAGGCTCAGGTATGAAAACAAACAGCCCTGGAATTGACTGGTGAAAAGAAATCCGCTGCTAATGCTCCTTCACAAACTCTCCTTTTTTGCCTGCCCCCGTTGATGCTAAGCCGTGGCAGCATACGAGGAGAGGTGACAGAGATTTGAAATCATTAACTCCTAACAACACCATTCTACATGTCTGGCTTAAGCCCACTGCCTCCACTGGATTATTGCTCTTGTTTCTACTGACTCTTAAAACCTAAAAACATGTCTTCACCTCGGAAACAGCATGTTATTTAGCCAAACACCCACATTACAATGAGCTATAATTATGGACGAACCATCTGTAAGGGGTAAATGGTCGGTTGGGTTAGCAGACCTCGAAAAGCAAATCCCTGATGTTGCTGATACTATTGTTTTGTTTTGTTTGTTTACTGTACGTGCGTGTTCACTTCAACAGGATAAAGTATTGAGGGCATGTTTCGACACAGCGGCAGCAAAAGAATGTCTTCCCTTTCATGGGTAGAGCCTCGGGTCGAACTCTGTCACACCTATTGTTTTGCATTTTGACTAAGAACAAGACAAAATGACTTCCTCACCAGTCAGATTCCAGCACTTCCCTCCGCAGTAACACAATTGCTCGTCTTTCAAGGTTTTGACGGAGCGCTGTCAGAAGGTAGCCTACCAGGTGATCGGGATAATTGGTTAAGGAATCGGTGAGGGATCGGGACACGATCTCCCAGGCCACTCTGCCAGTAGGTGCTGTCGTGTTTCTCTGAATGTCGGTCTTTATTCTCTACTTTCTTTTATTGGTCTAGAAACTACAGGCATGTTTGCCTTTTGTGCCTATTTTCCCCAAACAATTAATGGGACCTCTGATTCATCATGACACTTTAGATCTTAATCATCAGGTGTTTTCTGCTCGGTACCTTTGTTTGTGCTTTAATTAAGTGGACCTTGCGCGTCTCCAACCCTGGGCATCTTTTTAATTGCCCGTATTTACATCAGGCAGACATCAAACGCAGGGAGAGAGACATTTGTAAGGGGGCGCACAAAGAAGCCCTTTGAAATGTCTACAGTCATATGGAATGGCATGCTAATTAAAAATCTAGGGCTGCCACTATGATAGGAGAAGGAGGTAACTGTGGTGTATAGACTGTCTCCATAACTCATCAACACACAGAGGCCATAGTGTTTATTATCAGACTCCCTACCTGTTTACAAACCACCTAGTAACCTTCCCGTTCCCATTCATCAGAAGAAATGCCCTTCCTGTAATTTAACAGACCAGCTTTCAAAAGGCTAAATCATTTTCAACATTTTACCCAGTGCACTTTGATCTACAGTGGCATACAGTGTACCAGGGCAGGTACAATGAATCTAGTCTACAGAGCAATGATTTATCCTTGGGTTCATTAAGGTTATTGCCAATGAATTTACTTATTAGAATATTCAACTGCCTTTTTTTCTGCTCCTCTCCAAGTGGAGAAAGCGTAATTCAATAATCAAAACAAAACACTAGTTTTATTTATGAATGTTGTGAAGGTTTCATAAAAAGAGAAACAATTAAGCAAATGATCAAAATCATCTGCACAGCCGCAGAAATGTGCTTGTTTGGCAGCTTTGTTAATTACAGGTTGAATAGAATATGTTTTATATCGAGATTAAACCAAGTTCATATTGTCTGGACGGTTTTTCAAAGAAATCAAAAAAACCTTGAGGATAATGTGTAAGGGGAGAGCGCAGGATCCAGTGACAGCCTGGTGGTATCAGCCAGCTGGTATTGTGCTTCCCTGAGCTGTGTAAACACAGCAGCTCTCAGTAACAGTCAGTGCTAAGGACTGAGCAGCAGCCCTGCCCATCCTCGGCCCACCTTTGCACTGTCAGGAACACAGATCTTTTTGGGGGAGCTGTCAGTTTCGCTGTGCTGTGCTGCACTTGATACGCTGCACAGGGCGTTCACTGCCAGAGTCGAGACATTTCACTCAAACACCGGCTCAGCGGGGAGACGAGTCCGTGCGTCCCTGCTCCGTCTCAGAGCAGCTTCGCTCCTCTCAGCTCAGCCGTGCTCTGTTCACACCGAGCACACTTTGGCTACAACAGTTACCAGAGCGGCATGAACGCTCCGCATGCGCCAGAGCAGAGTAGCCGGGGCTCATGGCCGTCCGGAGGGACAACAACAATAAACTGCTGACAAGCACAGACCACCTCCGAATGGGTCTAAAGGAGCTGGAATTTTTGAAGACAGCACTTTGGACAGAGTTTGGCATTCCAACAAAAGATAAGGGGGGGAGAGAAATGAATGAGGAGGGCAGCCAAAGGCCTTTGTTCTATTTCAGAGTACAAGGCTGTTTCTGAGATTATACAGCACATAGCTTATGTATGTCAGATAGGAATGAGGGACTTGTTAACATGGCTTAAAGTAGTGTTTGTGTGGTAGATCTGCTCTGTCTGATGCAGTCATTGTAGTAATACCTTTTACATCTGCTAAAAGTTCACTGGTGTTGAGCCTCTCCATCTTCTCTTTCCATTCTTTAGAGAGGAGTGTCTCCATGCATGAGGATTCTAAAAAAAAGAAAAGAAATATTTTATTATTTTAGATGCCTTTTAAAATGTTGAATGGTGTTCATGGAATTTGATTTTTTGATTATTTGTTTTTTTGTGAATGTTATGAATCACTAAATGAAAATGAAATATGAAAGAGAGGTCATTTAATTGAAGGCATTGCAAGGCAATCATGAAAGGAGACTCAGTCTGGCTGTTGAGAGATGAGCTAAGGGTGGAGTGAGGAAGGAGCGGACATTGTGGGGATTGCGTATAAGGGCAGAGACACACATTAGGTGGGAGTCAAAACAGTGAGACTGGGTACGTCCAAGCGTTCACATAGCTGCCAATGATGAAAACAATTAACATTTGTCCAGCAGACAATGAATCAGAGGAGGAATGGCTGCAGGAATGGCTGCAATCTGCCGTGCTGTCGCTGAGGTAGCTGCTAAGGAACGCGCCAGGCCTCCACCGTCCCTTTGACGCTGAGGGGTCAGCATGTTCCCATCAAACACCGGCCGCTGAAGAAAAACCTCCACCCGTCCACCTTGAGACACTGTCTCCACAAGCTGCCTCCAATCTGAACCAGATCAAGACGTGAGCTGTCCAGTCGTGCAGTGGGTGAACATTTATCATTCTTATTATTTTATGAATACAAAACGCCCGTTTTCCTATAGAAATTGTCCTCAGGCTTCGTGTATTGCCTGAGGAGGATATCAGTGTTTCTCTAGATTTAAATGAAAAATGCAAAAACCGGAACAGACCAATTATCACCACGAGGCCACAGGGCACAATCATGATTATTTTAATAGTGAATCATTTATAAACATAGTCCTTAAAACAAGAGGACACAGTTCATAAGCATGCTAATATTTTTTCCGATGTTGCAACTTTTCTGCTCAGCTGCCGTGCGTGTTTGACATGAACACAGAGAAATGAGAAATGTCACATGACGCAATATTCTCGACCTTTCCATTTTCACAATAATCATCCTTGACACTAAACACAGAGGAGATTTATACAGTGTAGAATGTATACAAGCGGTGATTCCTTTTTATCCTGCTGTAACATCTCCTGCCCTCTGCTTCCACAAACCAAACACTGTTGCTCTCGCTGACAAACACACTGACTTCAGAGGAACTGGGAGTAACTCGGGGTCAGTAGTTCTCGTGGCCTTGTTTAAGCGATGGCTTTCAGAGGGATCAAGCAGAGTGACCGTTTTGTTTGATTGTCCACTTCCTCCAATGTGATGGGGGTCGACAGGACATCTTCAGCTCGGGGTCATTATAACATTACTTCTGCTTTATTGACTTTCCAATTCCCAACTCACAGTTTGTCCCCTTGACCCGTAGCGAGGGAGAGAGAAAGGGCTGTGTGTGTGTGTGTGTGTGTGTTTGTGTGTGTGTGTGTCTTTGTGTGTGTTAACTCCCTCCATGACACAAAGATCACAGATCTTAAAACTGGGGGTTTAGGCTAAGGGGGAGTAGCGGAGCCCAGCTCTTCTTCCCTGCGCCTCACCCCTGGGTGAGACAGCTTCCTCTCCCGGAACAACAAACTCCTTTCACATCATAATCCTCAGAGAGATAGAGCAACATCAGTGCATGACATTTTCTCCCCTAAAGCAAAGAGAAAAGGCTTATTTTTAAAGTGGTGTAAAGGGGAATTAAACAAACACAGTTAACATATGTTGATATGTACACATATGCTCCCACACACACACACACACACACACACACACACTTTCATCACAGATGCTGCTCCAGCACTTGATCATTAAGGAATGCACCAACTGTTGGAGATAATATGGTGCCAGCTTCCATTCTACTCCAGTCCTCCCCCTCCCTTCCACCTCCCTCCCAGGAGAGCCGCCGCTCCCTCGATTCTCCATCCCCTCCGCTGGGCCAGACACGACCTGCCAAGTCCTCCAACAGGAGAGACTACAGCTGGAATGCACCGCTGTCCTCCCTGCCTTCCACCTGGGAGAGGTGAGTAATGACCTGGCTTAGTCTATAAAATAACTCTCGAACACCTTTCAGTGTTCAAACATCGTGGACAAAACACGCAACCAAACATGGATCTGGTGAAAGCGGAGCAACTTTGGCGCAGGCGCATTCGCGGCGAGCAGTAAATGAGTCAGATGTCTGGCTTTTTTCAAAGCGCCCTTCCACAGCTTCTTTTTCTGAAGAATTTAGATTAATAGGAGGAATGCTATTTCAGTTTCTTTTCGAGTCTGTTTTCTCTGGAGAAATTATAGATGCCAATGGAAACACTGGTTAGTATCAACATTATAATTACTGTCAGGTTCTGACACACAGAACATCAGGTTGATGCACACTGTTCACCATAAAATAACAAATTATTTATTATCTGAAAAGCATATTCACACCAATTCCACCAGATATCCAATGCTGGAAGATTTGAAAGTGAGAGGAAATCATAATTATTTAAGACGTTTAATGTGGAAGTTTTTAGTTTGTAGCGTAAAGACTAAGTTACACGCCCGTCCTCTCAAAGTAGGACATCACATTTACTGGGGAATTACTTTAAACAAGAGACGAGTCCAGTGAGTTTATTTTTATGTTCCTATGGGGGCTCTTAAATCTCTCGCACCCCTACCCCTCCCACTGCGTTCCCTCCCCCTCTCGAGATAAAATGCTGTGTGGCTGGGGAGCAGGCCATTCAGCTGGGATGAGAATGGAATGAAAACAATAGCCCTTATCAGGCTCTTATTTACATTTTCCCAGCGTCCCTGCAGTAGACAGCTTGGCTTGTCACCAAGCCCAGATCGCCCCACTGGACCCAGACCAACTTCCTCCAGCCTCAGCGATTCCAATGGTCCCTATGGACCCTAGCCTGGCACGGACCCCCTCCGCTCTGCAGCTAGCACAGATAGCAACATGCAAGACAAAACTACTGGAGTGTGTGTCCAAGATGGGTTCCCATTGAGACAGGAATGGTCTCTGGACTACTAAGCCTGTCTGGGTCTCATTGTCTCTTCTCTCGGGCTGCTGCTATACAGCTGCAAAAATGCGCTGAACCCTGTCCCGGGATTTTTTTTTTACAGTTTTAACGTGGCACTCAGAAGAAACTGAATAGTCATTGCTGATTCAAAACTGCCAGATTTAATGGTTTTATCCTATCAGGGCTGTCATCTGTGGTATACAGCTTTCCTATGCAGGTATTCTGTGATCGTATTAATGTGGGCGAACAGGCTGAGGGATTGAGACACCTGAAGCCCAGATTAGTTGGCTAGATTAGGCTACAGCTGTTTGTTTTTTTACCGTATTAAAAACAAAGCTAATGATCCTCATAAATCTCAACAAAAGAATGTTTCTAGCTTGATGTGTGACATAAACAAAGCTTTCAGCACCTGGCAGTCAGGGCTGCCAGAATATCATGTTCACTATAAACCACAGTAGTGAGGCTTAGAGGCAGGTTGCCACAAACTATCTGTCCTATCTGCACCGACTGACTCGCTGACAGTCCTGAAGGAAATATATGGATTTGTTATGATTTCTGCTCTCTGTCTGTTTTTCTTACACAGTTGGCTCCCACAATCCTGCAATCAAACATATCTTTGACCTTTAAAAAAAACCAAAACATCTAAATTTGATCTTTAGTGAAATATACTCGCAAGTCGCAAATTTCAGTTTTTCATTGCTGCTCTAAACAGAGCAGTTCACTCAAGCGATCATTGCAAACTGTCGAAAAGCTCAATTACACACAATTCCAAACAAATCAAATCCTGTCACTTTGGAATTGGATTGGTCGGTAATAAAGCAGATCTTAAACTTTAATGACGCTAATTTCCAAATGGCTCTGCATGGAGATATGAAGTACGTTGATATATCAAAGTTCACAAATAACACCACCACTGCTTGAGCAAACAATGGTCCATCTTTGCTTTTACAGATCAATGTTTCCAATCTCTAAAAGGTTTCATCTCATCAGATTCGTTGATGCCAGAAAACACCCATCATGTTTCAAAAGGCCGCGACCACTGCAAAGCGCAAACATGGTTTGTTACAACATGCAGCAGTGGGTGATTTATTACCCCTGTGTTGTCAGCAATGAAAATGTTTCAACTGTCTGCCACCACATTCTGAGATTCCCTGTGTGCACTATTCTCCCGGGAGAAAGATGATACTTGTGTTTGAGTGTTTGTTGTGTTGAAAAGCCGTTGGCAGGGAAAAGAGGGCCATCTAGAAGAGTCAAATTAGCCATCAGTCATGGGTAACACACTAAAAGACCTCCCCTTTAGCATTGGCCTTGTATGTCAGTTATCTCAGCCTCAAGGGGAAACATGTAATTACCAGATCAATGATCAACTGACACTGACCATATACAAAACATCCGCCTCAGAACACACATGCCTATTTAGTGAAACAATACTATCTTCAGTGTGGGGCTGAGAAATAAAATAAATGGGATGTCTCTAACCAAGCTTAAGCTTGAGTGCAGCACATATTTTAAAACTTTTTGTCAATCAGAACCAAAACCTATACAAATGATTCGATGTATGAGGAAGATCTGTAAAAAAACAACAGAATGCGTGATTTTAAAATGTAGATAAATACATTTTTTGGGCAATTCAAAATGCACTGTAAAAACAGGAAACAGCAAAACACTGTACAAAAACTACATTTGTACAAAACTCAACATGAATTGTATAAGACATGACGCACCACTAACAATCAATTCCTTAAACACTATAGACTAGAGTGCACTTTTGTCTTGTGTTGTTAACCCGAATCAATGGTTCTGAAATGAGCCAATATTACATACACAATTTGTTGGAAAATGGTGGGTAACAAAAATGCTTAGCCAATATGGCTCCTGCATATTTAACAATAAATATGTACAAAACCTTTTCCCACTTGAGAATAAAAATAAAATCGAGAAATTAAGTTGTTTAATCATAATATGTTGATGATTGTTGCCTGGTTCTTAGTGTAATCTGGACACACTGGCTCTACAATGAAAGCAACCGGATGAGAAATAACCAGTTATTTAGTTTGAAGATTAGACAAATCACTATTATTTTTGATAATTCATAATCATAAATTATTTAAATGACAAGTTTAGTGCTTTTAATTTAAAACGATGTGATTACACATGTGAAATGTGAATTCTAAAACCTAAAGCAAACTACAATGTATTTAATAGCTTTGAAAAAGATCACGTCTCACGAGCTTTCGGTGTGAGTGTATATTTCTTTGATTCAGGCGTAAATGTCTATCTCAGAGATAAAACTCAGGATCTCAGGCAGACAACGACAGGCTGATGTCTAATTTCCCTTCCCGTCTGCACTGCACGGGAAACAAATCAAAAGTCGAGATTGATAAAAAAGAAAATAACTGTGACACACTCCAAAGAATCCTTTGAATATCTTAATCACAGACACACTAAAAACAAGACCCCATCATCACAGCAAATAAAACATAATAATTACAAGAGGCAGGCAGGGAAGTGAAATGCAGAGAGAAAACATGTTTTTGTCATTCAGCCGGTAGTCCCTGAGACAACAGCTGCTGGATGCTGCAAATACTCCTGAAGTCTCCATAATCATGGCGTTATTGAAGTGAGGACAAAAAGGGCACTAATTGCAAGGGAGCAATCGGAACGCAATAGGTTACACACCCGGGTGATGATGCACAATGCAAACGCTAAAGAGGGAGATGAGGGGGGAAAAAAACATTCCAAGCACAACAGTGCATTGTCGCTCATTTTCAGGCAATTGCCTTTTCCTCGTTGTCAACAGTTTTAATAACCTATAGCGTTTCCAGAAGATTTTTTTCGTACACTTAAATAAATCCAGCTTTTAAAAAAATGTAATTGCTAGTGCTGGCATGCATAAATGAAGAGGTCCAGCTCCTTGAGACATTTCTGTGTATTGTGGAGCACCTGCACCTCGTGGTGGGCTGACACCTTATCATTATTCCACTTGGTGAACATCTCTGTTAGTCACCGTTAGTCTATCCTGTTTGGTCATGTAAAAAACTGTTGCTATAAATACACTCTAGGTAACCAAGATGAGGTGTGCTTCATCGGAGGTGGTGCCACCAGCCGGTGTCAGTCTCTCCAAGGGATGAGACAATGTTTTCTCTGAGAAGTCACAAGTATTTTCTTTTAAGATGGATTTCTAAAATCTAAACCGAGACCTAATGCTAGATCAGCAGTGTAATACAAATTAATAACCACAGAGCACCTTAAATGCATTTCTGTGTTTTCTTTAATATCTATCTCATGAGAGACCGAAGGCTGTAGCGCTAAGACTAAAGGATCTCAGCACATAAAAGCACATGACTCTGATATTTAAAAAATGGAGAAACAGATGCAATGTGCAGGTAACTTTTCTGAGTGATTTAGTTTTTTCCTTGGGCAGCACAACGCGCTGGCCCATGTGACCAGGCACCTCTCCCCTATCCTTCCCCTTTATCTGCACTGACCAGCGTGTTAATCCCACCGTGTTGACCTGGCCATTCTGAGAAGCCGAATACACACACAGCACCATGACCTCTCTAAATAGGACATGTGTCTATCAAGCATATATGAATTAACCATCCCCAAGAGGCTTCACCTCTTGAGCTGAGCAGCATGTGACCTCTCCCAATCCATTTTACTGCGGCACTCTGTGGCAATCAGGCTTGAATTATTAAAGTGAGCAGTGAGCAATGATCAATTCATTGCGGCCCTTGCTCACAGAGCCCACGGCCGTACTTCAGCAGAAATGACATTGAGAACACTTGAGTATGCTTCTAGACAATGCACATAAATGTGAAATATGTCAGACCCAATATGTCAATAATCATAACTGTACAGGCGTAAGCCATGTCCAGGCTAATCCTACAGAAATGCTGTTAGATGACTGTAGACCGAGGGGGTTTCAGTATGATGATTTACCCGAATGTTTTCTTTAGAAAGTGAATTTGAGATGTGCTAAAGCCTAATCAATGCTAACCTCTTTAACTTCTTTACCTCAGATCCTGGGATAAATGTACATAATAAATATTCTGTGCCTATTTTTAAAATGTCTTGCAGGAACAGGACTTGTAGAGGGCAAATGCCTAAAACATCAAATCTTCCAAATCAAATTCCAGCCTTTAACCATCTTTTATCTACACAAATTAGAGAGGGAGAAAAATAAAAGCAAAGAAGTTGAAAGAGAGAGAAAGATTGCAGGGGAGTGTGCAACTCAAGGAACCTGGAAGTAGGAGGCGAGCGAGGGGAAAAAACCCCAATCACAACTTTGTGAGGAGGAGATGAGGAGCCAAGATAAACCAGTACTCAGAGCCCCCAAAACTGCAATCTCCCCTTAAGCTGGAGAGTGGCAGCTGGCAGAACAGCTGGTGAATAGGATTAATGTCAGAAGAATGAAATAAAACTCAACATATGTCCGAGCCTGAGGTGTTGGGACTGTGCGTGATTGTGCCCCCGATGGATGCCATGTGTGCAGCTGGAAGGAGCTGCTGTGCTGCTCCGCTGTCTACCCCACAAGGTCACTTTTAAGAACTAGGACCATTAAATGCTTGGATAGCACAACAAACTTTTCACTCCTGCTTTTCTCCACTCCTTTGCTTTAAGAGGGAGGCAGAGAGAGCGTATTGAGCATCGCTGTTTATACAATGTACTTCAACATTCATCAGGGAAAGCAGCTATTGCTACTTTGATTAAATTAAAGAAGGCTAAATTGTAAATGTAACAAGGACCACACAAGGTCAAAGAGAAGTTTAGGATTTTATTTAAACGGAGATTAATAATAATCAGCCTAATAAAGCATTTGATAAAGAAAAGTGCCTTACAATGTTTGCAAATTAGGTTTTCATCGAAAGCATGCCTGCGTTTGGTTTATCAAAGAACAGACATTACATCTGGAATCTCAGCAATGCTGATGAGGGGATCAGCACTTGTGGAGATGAACTTTACGAGGAGAAATATGTGGACCTGATTTCAATTCATGATTTCCATTTGATGTTGGTAATCATTAGGGTCCACACACTGTAATAAATCATAATAATTTCAGACAAAAATGTAATTACTGGGTACCTTGCATTGGAGAGATTTTTTTTGGGGTACCCAGCAATTTATCTGTCAGATATAAACTCCCCTGCTAATCAATGCTCGAAAACATTCACATTTATTCATCTATGTTAAATTAATAGATGTGTGAAGAAAAGTGAGAGCTCTGTGATCATGGCTGTTCAGTGTGATTTAGTAAATTAATGGGTGTCTGACTCTACTTGGACAAAAAGAGACTAATAGGATCCACATGAATGCATTACAATTTGCAGTGAAGCCAAGTGTCTGGTGCAGACATCGAAACTTTATTTCATCATAAACCCTGGACGATGGCGACGCGCTTCAGAGATTGAACCATAAGATGAGATATTAAAAAAGCACAAATTACGAGAAGAAGAAGCTGGGTAAGATACTATACATTTGATAATGCAGCAAACTGTAAATATGTTGGATTTTGCTCTCATGCTTTCTTTTTCTGTTACTGTTACTGTTATTCAGGAATAAGAGACAGAAAACTCAGATATTCACCAAGAGGGAAACAAAAGGGATAAAATCATATTGTATTTTATAGATAAAAGTGTCAAAGTCAGACTAAAGGAGTTGGACGTCTGCATTGTCACTCCTTGGTAGGTTCAAATTACTTAAATGATGCTATCTGCTTTTCACCATGACACGCTGAGGTTCATGCTGAATGAGAACAACTCTGCCTTAATCATAAATGGGGCTTGCCTTAGTGAGCATCATAGCCATGTAATAAGTCTGATACATTTCTCCCCTTGGACATGGTACAGGTCCAGCTGGTTTACCATCTTATATGTCAATTCTTCATAGGCTGCCACTATACCTAATTGAGTAAACCATAAACTGGATGGAGGAAGATTCACTGATTTCCATTCACTAATAAGGTGCCGCATCGTGACTGTATGGATGCACCTCGCCCTGGGTTCAGAGATCCCCTTTAAACAGGCCAGTACCCCCAACACATCTAGGCAAGGCAGAAATGGGATGACCTGACCCATGATCAGTTTAATATTCTCATGAATTCCGTCCACCGTCTCTGAAGCTATCGGCGCAGGACCATAACAAATGAACGAGGCTGTCTAGAGCCTCCACATCTCTTCAACGTGCTACAGCCTATCCTCTCTTTGCCTTAAGCACATATGCAGGGGTCCAATCGACCCTATTTAGAATTTTAAATAGTCCTAATCTAGTCCTGATCTTGTCAGGGGATTCTGTTCAGGTTTTTGCAGATTGGCTCTGCCTTCCTCATCTCTAAATGATTTGTTGAGGTCTGCCAACCATGTCTGTTTGAGACCATTTGTCCTGCTCGCCTGTCCATCAAAGCACGGTAGTATCTTAACGCTTTCTTGCCCTTATGGAAGACTGGATTTGACAGCATTTGATGGCCTGGAGCAGTCAGGTCAACTAAACATCTGCAGTGTGTGTCTGGGATCTTACTGCATTATTTGATGGTTTAAGTATGGCACATTTTAAAGACAAAAAGAGGCGAAAATCTTAAATCACAGCAAGGGAATTATTAATCGCTCTGCAGTTTGTTCTCATTTTCAAAAGTAATTTATTGAATCTCACAGCCAACTTTGTTTACCAAGTTGCCAGGGTTCAGAATGTATGACTGCTCACTGGACAAGGAGAGCAAAGGTCACTATTTTTTTTATGGGTTCTCTGAGACGAAAAAAGAAGATGCATGTACACAACAAAACATTTTCACAACTGTATCAATTAAAAACTAACTTAATCACTAATTTGCACTCAACTCCTCTGACTCTTGAGTTGCCACTGGGTAAAGAAATAATGACCTAACCATGGCACTTCTAAAGGTTGAGAATTCCAACTCCCAGAAATCCCCATTCATTTGCTCACAGCTAAGTGTCTCAATGTGCCGTTGTTCAACTTGGTTCAGCAACAATAGGGGCCGTAGTTTCTATTCAGTCGGCCCTTTCCCTTTCTGTAAGATAGAAAGCATTACGGACTAAGACCTGCTGGGCAAAGATGGAGAATTTGCTTCTCATGAGCGACCAAGCTCATTGGTCCAGCTCACGACGGGGAAGCTATCAAAAGGCTTACAGTATTTGCCTTGTTGAATCAGAGTGCCACCCGCCCAGATTTTTAAAAAATGACAAAGGAGGAGGAGAGAGGAAGTAAAGCTGTGCAGCAAATGTTACAGGAAGTAAAAAGGTTGTATCAATCTAATGACTCACTTTTCTTTTTCCAGTCTTATGCTAATTTGGACAAGAATACCAAAAACAGCCCCAACAAATCCTAATTCCAAATGATATCCTACCCACTGATTGAACTTTGTGAAATGAAATTGACGATATAATCAAAAAGCAAATTAACTCCTTCTCCCGGTGCAGACTTGATAATAAAGAGATGACATTTGTAAAATGATTATCGTCATTGGCTCTCAGGCTCTGCTGCTCAATAAAACACATTTCTATTTGTTTCCTCCGAAATCCTCGTCACGTCTCCCGGCTCGTGTAATGTAATTGAACGAGGAGAAAGAGAAAGCATCGAGTGGGAGGAAACATCTGCTTCATCACGACTGATTAAAGAGTCTCTTTGTTCAAGAGGCAACACATCAAAGTTTTGAGTAAGACGTTCATGTTCGCTGTTAGCAAAGAAAAAAACAATGCAAATATGTTAATCCGGCTGCATCTACGCGAGCTGTCATGTTTGCTCGTGTCGAGGCGGATCTCCCTGGTTGGATGGCTGACGTACCTCTGACTTACCGAACAAGCCTGCAATGTGCTCTGAAATCATTAGCAGGCCACATAAGTTGTCTGTGCCCAGGGTGTGAGTTACACTCCCACTATTTTGATCCTTGGTCAGATGACACCGGCTCTTTTGTCAAGTTATGTGTGGAGAATGCTTAAGAGCTAAATGCCACAGCTAGGACAGTGATACTGAGCTGGCACACAAGTCTCCCAGTGTAACCCTACTGCAGGCTTTCAACACACACACACATACACACACACACACACACGCATCCACACACACACACACACACACACACACACACAGCAGGACACATGTGCCCTCCCTCTACCCCCCTGTCCCATTGTGAAATAGCCCCTCTTCTTCACATTTCTCACTGCCTTAGCCCCTCCTCTTCCTCTCTCCTGACCCTATGAGGATTGTCTGTACGTGTCCCTCTTCTTGTTGCTTTTTTCACTGAAACCCAGGCTGATATTTTACCCAATTGTAGGCTTCACGGTCCAATGTCAAATATAGTAGCATTAATGGCTTCTGGCTTCTTATGTGTCAGCGTTTCACCATGTCTGTGCCCCTCTAAATGCTGCGCTGTCACATAAAACAGTCGAGCCATTACAAACCACTGCTGATTTAATCACCTAGTCATTCACATATAACACAGGGGAAAATCTATTGTTTTGTTTTTTTCATTTGAAGGGCCTAAAACACTATTTTACAATTTTCCTAAAATTGCTATTGCACAATTAGTGACTGCGTTTAAACGCTGTTCATTTGACGAGATGTACCTACAGCCGGCATGTGGTTGTATGTGAGTGTGTTAAGACAAACAAGCCTCTGTGTAACCCTGGCCGTGATTTGTCTCTCAGAGACACCCGTTTCCTCCTATCAAGGGGTTCCTGTGCAGCCAGTAAGCCACGATCACAATGGGAGTTTTGTGCTGCATCGGTGCAGGGGGACACGCTCAACAGCTGAAACCCAGGAAGATGGCCCCTGGAATGCTCTACAGCAGTTGCTACTGTTGACTAATCGGAATATGAGAACTGGGGAAGGTGATCTTGAATGCAAAGAATTGCACATTGAAGAGGCAGCTGCTTGTTTTGTCATCTGAATGACCAAGACAGCAGAAAGGGCTCTCGTTTTGAAAGGGGGCAACAAAATCTGTATCTTAGCTTGTGTAAAGTGAAACCTGTGTTGGCCTCCGTCGTCCTTTGGGGACGTGTCTGTGTTTCATTAGGGGTCTGTTTTGGAACAGATAGTAAATAGATAATTCCGTAGTGGACCAGCGACTTAGTTTAGCCTCTGGGTCTGATCTCAGCATTGCAGAGGAACAACTTTGATATTGGCAGCTCTGATTGGCTGTCACAATTCATCTTGATATTTTGCCTACTAGAAGTCATGTCGACATGTCGGTGGGCCCATCAAATCCGGTTTGAAAGGTTCAAAAACAGTAATTGCAGACTTCAGATGGACGCCAATTTCACTCCAATTTGGGGGCTAAGTCTGTGAGTTCCAAAACTCATCTGCAATTGGAAAATCAGGCTAAAAATTGTATAGTGTGAATAAGCCTTAAGATAGGGGAGAGAAAAAAAACAGAGGTGGAAGGGAAATGGTAAGTGTAACAGGTAAGGGCCACAAGATGGAAAGTGGAAAGGAAAAAGAGGAAAAGAGTAAAAAAAAAAAAGGGGGGAAAGAGCAAAAATTGGAGAACAAGGAAAAGGGTGGGAAAGGGAAATCGGGGAGGAGTGAGGGGCAGGGTATCTTTTTTGTGAAAGTTCACATGTCAGGCTGGCAGGCTGCCCGCGGCATACAGCCGAAAAATCTATTTAACGTCTGCTTCACAGGGTGACAAGAGGGTTGATTGGCAGAGAGCAGAGAGCCGCTTTTGATCATGTGTCTTAACAAGCGATTCCAGCTCATGTCTATTCAGCCTGAACAGATCTACATTACCTATTCAAACAAAAGTGACAGACCAGAGCACTGCTCTGCTGGGCTGGTGCACCACGCCACAGGCTAAGACAGAACACACACACACACACACACACACACACACACACACACGGAGGCCCCTACTGAAACATACAGTCCACACACACACACACACACACACTAAAAACTATATCGGCTATTTGATCAAATAGATTCCTTGCAAGTAGCTTGCTCAAATCATGTTGACAGAATAAACAACAGATTATTAAAGGAAATGGGAACATTGTGCACACGAGAGATCCTTCTTGACTGATGTCTGGCCAGTGTTTTTTTTTTGTGTGTGTGTGTGTGCGTGCGCGTGTGTGTGCGTGTGTGTGTGCGTGTGTGTGTGTCCTGCCAGGAGGGTCCCGGGCCTTACACTGCCTGGTAGGATGCTGCACTCGGAGGCAGCACAGAGCTATGTGTGAAGAATGCCTCAAAATCTGCAATCAAGGCAACTGGATCTCCAGCCCTCATTGCATATGCATAGAGTCAGAGGCTCATGCTCAGATCATTATAACAAAGATTCCTATTAATTAGGTGGGATAAAGCAGAACCAGATGACATGGCAGCTGGGATGAGAGGAGAGGGGAGACGGGAGGGAACTCAAAGAGGAGGGGAGAAAGTGCATCAGTCTGTTTGGGGGATGGAGGGGGGTATCTTTTATATATATACATATATATGCATAAGACATATTGCAATATATGTATGTTAACTTCATAAAATGTAAAAAAAATGTTATTGCTACATTTAGACCGAATAACTAAAAAAAAATCTATTATTACTATTAGGCACCTGCATCCAATTTCCAGTGTGTAGTCAGCAGAGGGCTGCGACACTGATAGGGGACGGTGTTACAACAGAGTCAAGAGTTCATCAGTGCTAATCAGACCAAAGGCTTAGAGCTGATCCTATTCTCTTCCAAGCTTTCACCCATCCCTGAATCTCATTACATGGCCTGTTGTAATAGAGGATAATGACCAGGGGCCACGCACACAATGCTGATCACTCCTCCGCACTCAACCTACTGCACAGTCATTACACAGTGATAATACACAACCTTGCCGTGGGGGGTTACACTTACAAACAGAGGAGGGGTGATGGCGACAGAGCTAGAAGAGGAGGTGTCTGAGTGGTAACAAGGAGGCATATACAGTAACATACGATTCACAGGGAATATTAGAGGTCACAAGGAACAGTTTGATTTCCTGCCACTGTAATATAATTCTTTTCTCTCATTATATATCCTTCCACCTGAGATGAAGACGGGGGGGGGGGGGGGGGGGGTTGCAGTTTGTCTGAATAGTGGTATGGCTCCCCTTTGTTGACCTAATTAGCCATGACTCTGTCAAAGGGCTCCAGGTGTTGAATATTCTGCTTGAGCAGCCACTGTATCTCCTCGAACGGGTTCTTAAGAAAAAAAAGCCTTAAGGACGGGCAGCATCTTTCTGTTTTTCTGAATTTGACTGTTGGTTTTGACCCTGGTTGCGTCTGACTGCCTGGAAAAGGTTGGGTTATTTTATATTTATAGATTATACCTGGATAAAGTCTCCACTTTCAGTTTAACAGCTGTTTCAAATGTCCTTAGACCACACCTGTTCTCAGGCCGGACGACCCCGGATCACATGCAGCACTGTTTTCTCAACAGCATCCCGGGAACTAAGCTGTGGATCTGGATAGCTGCTGTAGTCATGAGAAATAATCACTTGACTTATGAGAAGGGGGGGGGGAATGGAAATCAGCATTTAATAGAAGACTTTTCATTTGTTTTGGGTCTATATTTCTTGTTTAGACAATAACTTCATTCATCAGCCTAAAAAGAAAGCATGAGCCCCTTGACCCCCCAATAACACATGGATGACAAAAGATACATAATCCAATTGACTGCTGGTTGTCCTGGCAAAGACTCAGCCAGTGGACACTGAGCCCAGGAAAATCCCTAAAAGCTAAGACAGGAGGCTGAAACCCAATTACTCGTCCTTGTCTTGGGGACGATCATAAAGACTGAACACACAAAGTATTTCTGTGTTGACTTGCGCGGTATTGATTCATACTTTAGTGCATTATATAAAACTGATCTAATTGCATGTGAATCAAATCAAGGTCACCTTGGCTTTTTATAATGGTAGCTATTTTTCTTTTTCCTCCTAATACTTTATACTGACATTTTTAACTCTTGACAAGTGCTGTCTGGAGACTTATCCATAAATAATGCATTTACAATACCTAGTAAATAAACATGGGGCATAATCGTTAGCCCTGCTGGCAACTGGGCCTAATAGAGCTTTTACAGCAAAGGTGACTATTCAGCTAAATGCGGTGCTCGCTGCTGGGAGAACATTTTCATTCATTAGCACAGTCGCAAGCACTTAAAGCACTTTAAGGAGCAGAAATGGAGAGGAAGGATGGAAGGATAGAGAGGGTGAAAGGGTACAAATATATGGAGATGAAGGGATGGAGGAGTGATATTTAAAATACTGAGCACCGCCTCTATTGTTAGAGTATTTATAAACTATCATGGTCAATGGCTTATCGTGTTCTCTGAATGGAGACATAGAAGGGGGAGCATTAGTATTAGTAAACTGATTCGCATTAGTAGAATATTAGTAGAACATACTTACGATAGCATAACTAGAGCTTTGTTCAACGGTGAAGGGGAAATATTTGCGATATAGAGAACAGAATAGAGGTGATCTTCAAATTTACTTTGTGGTTCACAGCTTTAGAAAAATCTCAACTAACTAGAAGGACACCTAGTCGAACACATCGATTTTTACACTCTACCTATGCCTATTCTTTCATTTAAGATTTCATTATTTCTTGAGAAAAGTCTCAAAATGTGGAAAAACGACCCATCTTGTAATGTTAAAGAAAGTGAAAAATGAAATACTGGATCCACCCTTTTAACGGAAGATGCTCCAAAAATGTAATCGTTTCTTTTCTGGCCAATACTATTACCAATACTATACATGCACCAAATGAACACAACCTAAGTGATCATATGTGTAAAAACTGTACCAAAGACCATTAGTTTCCCTTCGACACTGGAGGTCACCACTTTTACTCTCAGTGCATCAGGTTAGTGAACTTTCTTGACCAGACAAGGGTAAGAAGGAGCCCAGAGAAGAATGGCAGCAGATGGTGGAAGAGTCTCCGAGGAGCTCCACGATCCCGACCAGCCAGGCACCGAAGCATCAGAATTAGACACAACAGTTGTCATGCTTATATTTAGCTCATCTGTTGCTTGCGCCACATTAGCAGCATCATTAAGGCAACAAATGGCTTCTCCAACCTTCTTGTCTGCTCTTTAATAGGATAATCCGGCCCTGTTCAATTTCCAGCCGTGCCTCGCTCCGTAAACAAGGACGAGGAGATTGAGATTTGTCAGATGGTTTCTCCAAGGTTTTCCTTTGGCAGTTTCAAAGAGTTGCACTCCCTTCGCTTTACAGTAATCACTGTTCATCAACACTGAAGCTTCCTCGAGCACTCTCAAGAACAGAGTATCTCTCAGTTCCTGCAGCTCGGGGACAGCGCGCTGAACTTTGTGAGCCTCTTGTCTTCTGCTCTGTACCCTGCTCGGAAACTAATTTCCTGCAACAAGGGAGTTTATTTTGGTGGTGATCATACACAGTGCATGAGGCAGACCAAGTCTCTATTATTAACAGGAGATTAAAACAGCTGTATGGCACTCTAAAGCACCCTCTCCTCCCTGCGCTAACATACGGCCCTGGATTACAAGCTGCACTTGACCATTTAAATTACTGCAACAACCAGCCTTCACCAGCTGGGGCTCATTACCATAATACCCGCTGCCGCTACAAAGAGCCCTGACAATCTTGGCCTGGAAATCGACGCGGCAAGAAACGAGACATACATGAAATATATTCTTTCACTTTACATTATTTAACTAATCAGAATTGGGCCTCTAAGGGGCTGAGGGGCGGCCAGGTCTGAGCTCAAGGGCAAGAAAACTGCTTATCCCAAATATTCATGTCAGTTGGTGCTGTGGTGTCAAAAAGAGAGCAGAAATTAATCTGCTGTGATTTTGTTTAGTTATACTGTATATTTATTAAATAAATAACGGTTTTGATTACAGCGTAAAAAGCCTCAGTTGATATATACATTTCAAAAACTGGTGGCTTGCTTATAAGCATTTGTGCATGTTAAATGCTCATTTTGACATTTGATGATTACTTTGGATCCATTTAAATGATCCAAACAATGTTGTTTTCTCATTGATCTGTAATTGATCACTGTAAATAATAAGGACTGAATGTTTCTGTCTTTATCTCGTTCTTCTTTGGTTTCCTAAACCACGAGAAAATGTAACCACGTGTCATGATGTGGCTAACGATAGTCCGGTGAGAGGCCCGTGAGGCTCTGAAACAAAGATCACCGAACGAACACTTGAAAAAGAAGTGGCAAATTATTTTTAGGCTAACAGAGGTCTAATTTATTCATCTGATGAAGTGCTTAAGCTAAGAGCTCCCCAGACACTAAATGAGACACATGCATTCCCAAGGGGGTTTAACATTTGATTGGATATAGTTATATTACTACAGCCCTAATTAAGAAGGGGGATGTGTTTCAGCAGCACTTTCAAATATTTGTTTTTCCGCCACACTCTTGATAGACTGCAGGCTGTGGGAGGGAGAGCCGAGCAGGGTGAAACTGGGTGCAGATATGACAGAGACCCAACGCTCTTATCGTAGAAAGGATTTTTTTTTTTTTTTCTCCCTCTGGAAGTAACAGCGAGAAAAATAACTCTGAAAACTTCACGGTATGTGTTGAATTAATCAGACACATTAAACCATTGCGCGGGGCTCGGGTTGTTTGTGTGCAGCGAACTTTGATGAACAACCTCGCCGAGTGAAAAATCTTCTGTGTAGCAAAATAAAGAAGAGGTAATGTTCCTGGCGTCGGGTCAGCACTGTGAGTTTTATAGTTAAAGAGTTTGACTTGGCACGGAGGGAGACCACACTTGTGCTGAGGTGCACTGCCACACAGTCTTTGTCACATTGGAGGAGGTTCAGAACAAACTGGAAACACTGTATCGTCAATATTCCCAGCTTGTGTGTTCCCGACTGTAAGAGGCGGCGAGATTCAAGAGAGAGAGAGAGAGAGAGAAGGGTGGGTACTCAGGAAACCAGAAAATTATCAAAAGAAAGAGGGAGAATTAGGACAATCAGGCACACTTAGGAGGGAAAATGTATTCCTAGTCCTGCACTCTACACACAGACACACACACACACACACACACACCCACACACACACACACACCCACACACACAAATAGGGAGTCATACCGTCTTGCTCTGTCTTTGTCATCTCCTCCAGCTTCTTCTGCTTCAGCGTGTCCACTACATCTGCCAGGCTTCCTTTGCGGCGCTCCGGAGTTCCGAACGCTGATCCGCTCAGCAGGTCGCTGCGCTCCCGGGCCCCCTCCTCGGGCTTATGTGGGGAAGTAGAATTGTTCCGGAAGGAGTACAGAGAACATACTTTATTGCTGTCAGATTCCTGCAAGACAAACAAAAGTCGGGAGGGGGGTGGGGGGTGGGGGGTGGGGGGGGGGGGGGTGGCAACAAGGGACGAGATTTGTATTAAATGATGAGGGTGTTGCTGCGTTCTGTCGGGGCTCCATTGAGCTTTTTGACAGTTCCCCATTCAAATGCAGTGATTGCTAGGTGTTTGCAGCTCAGGGGCGATTTGTCCGTATCAAGTGGCTCCTCTCTGGCTTTCACACGGCGGCTTCTCTATCTCCGACCGAGCTAGCTGTGCGGGCAAATGAGATATGACAAGTGAAAAATTGTGATGAAATGATGAGGTACACTTTCATCGGGCATATCCGTAATGTGTTCAGGCGTCACAGTACTTTTCATCTGCATAGACTACACAGAGGAACCTCCCAACTGTAATTTCTCAAATTGCCTTTGAGTGTGCATTTGTGTTCGGGTGACTGCTGTGTAATTTGTTCATTTTCTAGTGGAGACCTATTCTCAGCTGAGTGCCTCGAGCCGTCGTAAATCTGTGTCCTGTCTCAAGCTGTTGTTGTTTTTCAGTCCCACCTGTGTATGGTTTAGTATTTAACTGAGGGTCCTGTCTCTGGCTGACTGGCTGAGTGCTCCCTGTGCACAAACAGAGACATGAAGGAAGAGGGGAGAAGAATGGGAGAGAGAGGCGGGGGAGACTAAACTCTGCACATGGGAGCCAGCGCGGAGACCATGGCGAAGGCTTGCGTCTGACAGAAGGTGGTGTTAATTATGGCTTTTCGGGGTCGGAGAATTCAGGAGGTAGCTGAGCAGCCAGGAGTTCTGTGGGCCTTAGCGGAGGAACAGCGTGGATTTAAACTTTGGCCCCTCGTTGGTGGAGGGAATAAACGTGACACATCTGTGGAGTGCACACCCGTCATGGAAAAAACGAGTTCTAATCAACAGAGGTGTGATAACAGAGTGTAATACAGCAGGGTGAAGTGATACAGCCATGTCTGGAGCCACTGACAATCCTGAATTAAAAGGCCGGAATGCAGCAAACTGGGCAGGAATGTGGACAGTGCCAATTTCTCATCCCTGCGTGGCATGTCGAGCCCCAGGCACAGTTGCCTTGTGTGTGTGTGAGTGTGTGTGTGTGTGTGTGTAGGACGGTCTGGTACCAAGCGTCAGGGTGGCACGACCGACCGGCCTACTCCGCACCTCCCCGCCCTGCGCTGGATGATTATGCAGTGTGGCAGAGACGGTGGAGAGTGCTTGAGGGGAGTGTAGCAGTGCTGGGTTAATCAGCTGGCGCAGGTTCAGGGCACAGCCCACACAGACGCATGGCACAGCAGTGGAGTCAGGTAATCAGCAAAGACAACACTCTTCATTCCTTTCGCCTCTTTTCTTCTGCCTCTCTCCCTATCCTCCTTCCATTTCACCTATCCCCTCTCTTCTTTTTTTCTTTTTTCACTCATTTTGTCTATTTACTCTCTTTCAGCCTGTTATTCCTTCCAGGTAACTTCTAACCATAAATCACAGCCGACAGATTTACACTGCTCGAAGCACAGTAAATCAGGAGAGACGCTCCTTATGACACGAGATCAAGGCCGCAGTGTAGGAGAAGAAAACGCAGAGATGCTCATATATTCCCTTGCTGACATGTTGAATTGCCGTCATTCAACCATTTATGTGATGTAATTAAGTCAAACTCCTTTAAGTGTTTTCAGACGTTGGTTTTGTGTTGGCAGCCATCAAGATCTCAGCTCAGTTTAACTTTTTTTTCTTTACTTTACTAAAAGTCTCTTCTTGACCTATACTTTCCATGAGGATGTAGTTAACACTGCGTCCCTGAGCTCATCTATCACATTTGTTTTTTTTTTCAAATGAGATACTTAATAAATATTGAATCTTTGCCGATGATACTCTTGTTCACTTTCTTAAGATGCTAAAAGACATTTTTGACAATAAAAATCTTGAATCTTGCAAAAAAGATACAACAGCATTTATGAATATAATTTCATTTAATATCGTGATTGTATCAAGTGCAAATATAAGATATTTTGGCGGAGGAATGCGCTCTACTGAGTGCTATTTTAGTTTGTTCTTTAATATTTTCCCTTCATTTAGAACTCATATGACCCAACTTCTTGCAGTCGATTTTTTTTGTGTGCTATTTTTTACGAAACACGTCTTCACAAAGGAGCTTTACAGATTATTATTATTGTTTTTATATTTATAATTTTGACTTACACTGGTTGTGTTGGTGGACATTTTTTTAACTTTTTTCAGTGTTTTTAAAACTAAGCTAAGCTAAAAATCCCGTCCCTGACATCCTGCTGTGCCGCAGATGAAGACGACACCTGAGCAAATCCTTTTCTTGCCAATTTCCCTCCGCTGCCACACCCCGGAATCATGAGGAGCAGGCTGCCACAGAGCTCATTCATGTGTCTGCTAGCATGTGTGTTGTGCTGCAGTGCCGAGGTGTTAAGGGTCTCAGTGGCCGACTGCACAGCTACTTCAGAGGCCCTCTGGGTCTCTTTACCTCCGACCCGTCTGTCACAGACAACCACCTGCCTCCCGTGTCTATTGCCCACAAGTGCCTGTGCTCTTCTTTGCCCTGCTCACATCAAAGCAGCTCCGCACTTTGAATGTACAGCGTCTGGGGCCGGGCTGCAGATGTGGCTTATACACAACAATAAAAACAACGCAGGTGCATCTAGGACAAGACATGTTTCTTTAATAGCAGCAAGAATCTAAGCTAAAGGGAGCAGATAAGGCTCCATTCCCTTCCCTCGCTCATAAAGCAATTTTATGTCAGATTATTGAAGGGACAATTAGAGAGGAAGAGTCATCTGTTCAACGTAATAACAGCTGATGGGTTAGTGTTTTGCAGAAGCGATTAAAGACCCTGAGGTTTCACAGCAATATGAAACTGTGGGATCTGAGCTAAGGATGGAGTATTTGCAGAGCGTCTTTGTGGAACTCAGGAACAATGAGCACCTGCTGAGCCTGAACACCCGAGGGAGGACAATGAGACATCAGTGCACACTCTCCTGCTTCGTGAGGCTTTTCTTTCAAAATAAACTGTTACTTCTTTCATCATTTATGCTTCTCAAACCACCACTATTCACAGCTTTCTTTTATTCCATTAATACCACAGAGGCATCAAGCAAGTATGGAAAAGGTTTAGAGTTGAAACCTCTGGGAAAATAAAGTAAACTTTCCTTTTAGGGCTTTCACTGACTCTCCACAGGCACCTGAATGCTTCTCTCTATGACTGGTTGGTAAATTTAACTCAACCCAGGGAATCATCTCAGTCTGTTCTGCTAAATGGAAATTGACTTAAAATGTTTTGTTTGTCATATTGATTTAGTAAAGTATTCTTTGCGATTTGCCCTCAGGAGCATTGAATTCAGTGCTATGCTGAAACAGCTGCCTGCAAGATATAAGAATAAAAAATCTAAAGCACTATAGTAACTTAAGTGGAGCGTCGGTCCTACACAATCTGTAGGAAATAAGCTAAAATGTGCATAAACTTAAATACAGTGCCTATTTCCTGTTTTCTACCTGCTCTGTAGAGTTTTTGTGCAAATTTACCAGACTTGAAATGTTTGGTATTAGTGGTAATCCAGCATCAGCATGGGATCAGATTTGAAGTTGTGCACTATGTAGTATGTAGCATGTCTCACCATGCGCTGCTGGGCTGACACCAGGGTGTCCCAGTCGCTCTCTGGCGGTATGCTGCTGAGGGGCTGCACTTCATCGGGGTGGCCTTTCCCATGGAGCAGACTGTGCAGGGGCAGCTGTGGCGTGCCGTGGGCCTCGGCACTCTCCTCTTTCTCCCAAGACAAGTGTTCTTGATTCATGGCGTCATCCCCGTCGACCACGGAGGCGAAAGGAGATGTGGCCTGCTTGGAAGACATGACTCTGCTGTGGAGAGAGAAAAGAAGAATGGAGTTAAGAAAAAAGGAAATGAATGTCTTACGAGGATCATCAACAACACACGGAGAGGACAGCTGTGTCCTTTGAGTATTCTAAGAACCACTGGGAGTTCCATTCAGGTGACGGTGCAGGGTTGTAACTGGGATTCTAAGTGTTGCATCTGAGTCGATAATCCTGAATGGACTGAATGCTCCACCTGACTGTTGTCTGTAGAGGATCTGGCCTGAGTCTGGAGCAGGCCGTGGGGTCTCTAATCCCTTGTTTAATGCAGATGGATTGCTTGATCTAGGGCTGGAACTGTGCCTGCTTGGGTCCTGGCCCAAACCCCAAGACAGTTACTCAAGCAGGAGGTCAGCCAGGCAGTGAGGCTACCATTCCGATTAAAAAGTTTAAAAGAAAACTCTCACAAATAAGTTAACCACTCATACACATAGATGTGAAACAAGGTTGCTTTATCCTGCGATGGTACTCTTTTTATATAATTATTTCTAAGCCACCTAAAAAATTCATCTTTCATATTGGTTTAACTGGATTTTGTCCTTCAAACTTCTTTTCACTTTTCATGTGTGAGAAAAATGTGAGTTGATTCCACTCCAAAGCAAATCACTTGCAAACAAAAGTCCCATTTCCAATTGTCAAATTAGTAAAAAAAATGATTTACATTAAGGTGTGACACTGCTCGCCCCAGGCTAACAAAACCTACTTGAAGAGAACAAAGTATCTAAAGCTAACAGTGGAGGACGGAATTCACAAAGCGGTCACATGCTTTCATAAATATTACAGTGAAGAGTGTACTTGACATATTAGGTGCAAAGAAAAACTCTACTTTGTTCCCTTTTAACAAGCCAACTCTTTGGTGCAGAATTCCCCTTTTTCACTCACAATTAATGAGGCGGCAAAATATTTATTTGGTATTGAATGCAGAGAGGGATAATGTGGCCTTCCCTCCGATGTGGAGTGGAGAGATAGAGATTGAGCATTTTTGACCCCTAGTCCTCTTTTCCCAGAGCTGTTGTTCTGCTTATTTTTCTCTACTATGTTTACCAGCAGCGTGACTGCTTAGGGCTCAACCTTTTCTTGAGGATGACTGTGTGTCTTTTTCTTTCTCTCCCTCTCTCTCTCCCTGTGGGCGGAAGAAAGACAAATTGGGGTTGTGAAGGTATGGCTCAGTTTCTATGGGACACGACGCACTGGGTGCTTCTCGTGGTGCATTTCATCGCCAATCACCATCTGCCCCGTTCTCCTACTCGATCCGCAGGGGTCAGTGTGACAGCACTTTATAGTTGCACCCTCAGCTTGGGGGGGGGGGGGGGGGGGGGGGCAGTAGTAGGGTGGGTTGGGGGTTGAGAGGAGTGCGCTTTCAAGGTTCAGCCGGGCTGTGGTGCGATCGTGTCCTTGCACTTTTCCGCTGAGAGCCGAGCACCGAGATTTAGGCAAAGATATCTTCCATTTAAAAAAAAAAAAGAAATAAGGGTTTTATGAACAAGGTCTTTTGAGTCTAATAATTCTTGGTCGAACTCAAGGAAATCTGTCAAGTGTGGCGTATTGTCCGTGTGCACACACTGCTGAATTGTTGGTGGCTCCTGATGTTCTGGAACGTTTCAGGACTCCTTTCATAAACAAAGTCAACACAGAGTGCTTTACAAAAGGAAACATATAAGTAACAACTGAAATACAGCGAATTAGAAAAGGATAAAAGCATCAAATGGACTGCAGTGAAATAAAGTGTAAAAGTTGCCATGTATTTATTGGATAATAGATAACAGGAAGGATTTAAGTCTCTAAATCCATTTGGAATAGATTTGTTCCTGGAGCATACAACATTTAACTTACAAAACAGTAAGCAGCCCCCGAAAACTCGAAAGGTCTGGAGAAAATAAATGCTGAAGCAGAATAGGCATATTTCTAAAGAGTTATAAACACATGCACTGTTATATCCAGATACAAAAGTCTAAGGCCCACCACACTGTCTCTGACTCTCTTTCACTTAAACTCTAGCCCGTGGTTACAGCTCAGTCGGGGCACTGAAGGCTGACCTAAACAATGGTAGCAGGAGTTAATCTGCTGTGTTTCAGCAGCTGTACAAACAGACCCGTTGAGTCAGGTAGATGGCAGAGCAGGACTATGAGACCCGTCGTGCCTGACTCTGTCTGTCTGTCAGTCCCTCTGTCTTTTAGCCCCTGTGCCTGGTTGTGTTGCCAAATGGGTCTTTAGTGGGACTCAGCCCTCAATTTTAATCAGCCATCAAAATGTTTCCTGTAATTACGGGAAATAGAAAGTGATCTCAAAATTGGGCACTGTTAATTGAAAATCAAAAGTCAGAGCGAGAGTTCACAGGATGCATGTAACGGTAAGTAGAGGGGACAGAGGTGGGTGTGTGTGTGTGTGTGTGTGTGTGTGTGTGTTTGTGTGAGAGAGGGAGTGTGCACGGCTCGAGTATGTCGATTCTGACGTATTTTTTATTCATGCACCCAAAAAGCCCGAGCCTCGAGCTCAACAAGACAAGCACCTCGTCCTCAGTGGAGTGTGAAAGTGAAACAAAGCACTTGTGTATTACAAAGCACTGCTTTTGTATTACACAGTAAGTCAAGTGGTATTATTTTACCACTAAAATATTCAGTCTCTCAGGCACTTTTACTTCGGTCTCCAGCCATCAGTCAAACTGCTGAGGCGTGAGTGAGAGAAGGGGATAGAGGGAGAGAGAAAAAGGAGCGAGGGAGCGATGGAGACTCCATCCTCCTGTAACATGTGTCTACAGCAATCTTGTTAAAGAATGCAACAGATCTGCGGCAGGCTCCATAACAGTATTTGTCAGCAGGAGTTAATAATTTATTAGCAGTGCTGGGAGGGCTGCGCTCAGGCAGCTAAAGAGTGCAGAGAGCCCCCTCTGCTCCACCCCCACCTCTGACAAGCCCCATACAATACTACCCCATATTATTGAAAGGGAAAGGGAGAAGTGCAGCAATAATTCTCTGAAAATATCCGAGGGCAGCCGTACGGCATTTTAATCCTCATATTCCGAGCAGGGATCTCACAGCACTGAGATCTAAAGGGGGATGTGATCTGCATAGACACAACAAAGACCTTTGATGAGGGTCTTTGATTATTTTTTAAAGCAGAAATGGAGTTGAGCGGGGGGGTACCACCGACGCCTGTAGAATCGAATTGTATTTTCTCTTAGAATAACTCTGTTTAAAGCCCTGCTTGTACAGCTGCAGTGTATTCTTACTTTACTCGCATTAATAATTGAATCAGTTTCTCTAGATGAGATGAGTCCAAAATGTGATTTTACATACTAGAAGGTGAAAATATTTTTGAAGTGAAGAAGTGGCTCGTAAATCCCTGGCAAGACGCACTCCTTCACGCTTGATTACACAATAACAATGGGCGACTAACAAACCAGGCTAATCAATAAGTGCATGAAACGTTGCTTCCTCTCTACTTAAAGACAAAAGCCCCCAGTGACTTTGAAGACTTCAGACAGGGACCAAGGAGCGGTCGGTCAGAAAACAGAACTGGTCTATTTATAGCTGACAATATTGCACACATTTGAAGGATTAAGACTTAAGTTCTCTGGCCCGTGGGCTCATGTGGCCTGGAATGCTTTGAGTCATGAATTGTCCACCCCCCCCCCCCCCCGATAATGTTTCATCATCGTGCAAAACAACCTCCGCTTAATTGGTGCGTATTAGAGGAGTGTTGTGTTCACCGCTCATCTTCGGGGGTCTTGTGACTGCGGGACCATGTGTCCTGGGCTATCCCGTTTCCTCCTCCATCATAAAAAAGGGTCTGACTGACTTTCGCTCAGTCACACTGTTCACCTTTTATAGACAATGGTGATGTGTAACTCCACACCGTCTCCCCCCCCCCCCCCCCCCCCACCACCGCCACCCAATCCCACCCACATGCCGGGGTTGTCTCGATGCTGACGTCGTGCATCTTCAAGTTTTGCTCTGACGTTTTTTAACAGGGGAGAACTTGAAACCCTCTTCCTTCACAGAAAAGGGAGAGCAAGTCCCAAGATAAAAAGGCAATAGGAGTTGCAAAAATGACTAAATTCTTAGTAATGAAAACAAGTATAGCTTTTGACTTGAGGCATGTGCCAGGGTAAAAAAAAAGAAAAGTTGCCAAAACACTTGTTGAGCCAATTAAGAAAGGTGCTAAGAATGTTCTGTTCTACTGAGAGTTGTCTTAATTAAATCAATTTCCAAACAATGGGAGTAACCTTGGAAATAAATGGTGTCTTGGGTAATAATCTTTTAACGTGAGGTGGAAGTATAAAGAAAATAGTTTGGGGGCTTGAAACCATGTGTGGGTATGTGTGTGGGTGTGTGTGTGTTTGTCGGCGAAAGAGAGAGAGAGAGAGAAAATCATCTGTGTGTTTCCCTTCAGGGGTTCCTCGTGTTCTAACAGGTGTCGTGGTAGGGTTCCTCTGGGTTCTTCACCTGCCATAATGAGATATTACTACCTGACAGCTCCCAGCTGGAGGAGCATTGACACGGAATCCACCGTTTAGCACAATTAAATTATCACCCTCCATTGTGATTGTGCCATGCTGTGCAGCAGCCAGGTTCCTGGATACATAATCAACTCGTAATACGGGCTGTATACTGCACACAGTTAGACTCTGTTACACACACACAGGCGCACACACTTAGACACAGAGGGTGCATTCGCGCGCACACACACACACACATACACAGTTCATATTTTTCTAATGTATAATTCCTGCAGATTTCAAAACAGGTTCCTAGAGTTATTTGTCTTTTTTTATTTTTTTACCAGTCAGCTTGAATGAGAAATACAAAAATCGATTTAAATCTCTTAAGCCTCCGCCCAAAAAGATAATTACAGATAATGATGTTAAAATATCGTAAATGGTCGAGAAAATAGAGATTCTCCAACAAGGTAGCAGACTGTGCAGCGAGTGGAGAGTCGACTAAATTAATTTGTTTAAATTGTTCCTCCATTATTGTTGACCTTCCCCTGCAAAAAGTCAACTCAATTATGGCGGCACTTCATCCTCACTTCACACTCTCTCCTGGTGCCTGCTCTATTAGAAGCCGCCACAGTTACCACAGCTAAAATCCACACTCAAATGGTAGCCACCCAGAGCAAATTAAGCGAGCCACCTGAAGAGCACACTTTACATATTGAGCAGAGCATTGATAATTACTTTGCAGGGTAAATTATTTGCAATAATATGCTACTAGAGGAAGTGTCTTGTATCTCACTTTAAACACTTGTGCAGCTGCTATGACAGCGTGGTTGGTGTCCTTGCCCCCCATGCAAGGCGAAGGCAGATGCAGGTGTGAGAGTGCTTAAGTGTCCCTGTCTGTCTACTCAGGAAGGGTCGATGAGCACTCACACACTGAATCCCTCATCTCCCCACCCCCCTGCCCACCTCCTCCCCCTATGACTCCCTCTCCTCCTCCTCCTCCTCCTCCTCCTCCTACTTCTTCGGTCCCCTGCGCCATTGGCCCTTTTTCCTGATCCCAGGACACAGGCAGCAGAGCTGGATGGCATAACAGCCTCTCAGTTCCCCAGGACATACACACTTTCACTCATGCCTAATGCTTTCACAAATGAACGATGGACATCCCCAAAAAAAAAAGAATTTAGTACTGGCCCTTTTTTGTGGATTGCATCACTTTTGAAATGAGCCACCCGAAGAGGAGCGCACTGGATGGTGTGAGATGGATGGTCAGACACTTCAGCCGTTTCCTACATCAGCCAATTGTTTCCCTGCCTGTGTGTGTGTGGGGGGGGGGGGGGGGGGGGGGGGGGGGGGAGGAGAATCTGAGACGAGAACAGCTACTTGTTGGTTTTTGCGTCCTTCCTCCTTTTACTTTCTCTTTTTCTCTTGGCCTGCTGTGGGATGGAAGATCCCTCTGTTGCTGCTGCTGTTGCTGCTGCATCTGCACTTAAGCAAACCTCAAAGCGAGTCAAGCCATCAACCAACACAACCCTATTTGCTGAGCAACAGTAGAGCTTTGTGGCTCGCCTCCTAGTTGACAGTAAGTTATGAGCCCTTTGTGAGCAGGAGAAGGAAAACAGAGATCGGAATTTGGCAGGAACATAATAATACAGAATTCTCCTGTTCATGGAACCTGAAATTTTCATGGAAACAATTGAGCATTGTTGAAGGAGAGAAAAGCAACGGTGACAGATGAAATATAGAGTGGGGCCCCCTTTCTTTTCCTTTTTTTGTCAAACGATAAACAAAGCGCTATTCAGGCCTGGCCCATTCTGTCATTTATAAAGATAACTTCTTCTGTGCACTGGAGAATTTGCAAATGGCTGCACTTCAACAAATCGAGTGTAACATCTCTCACAGTTGCCAGAAAAGTGAGCTAAGGAGCTAGTGTCGGGGTGCCAAACAGAAGTGAAGGGACACATCCCAAGTTACCAAAGAGAGACAATATGTCTGTAGGGAGCATAGACGTTTCAAAAGAGAAGGGAATTTAAAAAGGAGAAAGCAAGGTCTCCCGAGCTAAAAACAAAATTAAAAAGCACCACAATGTCAGACTTTTGTCCAAATACTCAAGGGAAATGGCATTTGAAGGAGCAATTTTGCAGAGGGCAGGAAAAGCATTGGTAATGGTCTGAATGGTTTATGAAGGGGTGGGTGTGGGGCATTGTACTGTATGGCAGGGGAACTATGGGCCTCAGTCTTTGGTCTTGCCACCATGAGGTCATCATTGGCAACTTCAGTGCCCGGCAGAGCTGAAGTTTGCTACAACTGCTGTCAGTTTGGACATCTGGAACGTCGACACACGGTTGCCCACTTTCTCCGTCACTGTCCATGTTGGTTCTATTTAAGTTTTTTCCCCCTAATGTAAAACGCTTCACAAGTCCCGCTCACCAAATTGGCAAATTTGAAATGTCCACAGAAAAGAAAAGCAGTTTGTTCTCCTTTGACTCACGTCTCATAAATGGATTTCTGTAGCTCAGTGGGGAGAAATAAGGGAATTACCTTCTACACTGTTGTAATTAAGCTGCTCTATTCTTATTCTACAGGCTGAAAGGACAACAGCGCATTAGCTACAGCTAGACCCACCTCTAATTCATTAGTGTTTTCCCCCTCTCGCGTCTATTCTTTTTCTCCTTCTGAATAAATTAATGGTATTCACTGTGCACTCTCACACAAGGGAAGGCGCACAAACGTGTCTCCCCGTGTGACAACCGGACTCCTTTTCCCTCTTTGTCTTTGGGCCCTCTTGTCTTTTTTTTTAAGGGCTGTGAGAAGAAGGGCTAAGATAGAACAGGGGAGGGGAGAGAGAGAGTAGCCACGTTTTATGTGACACGTCAATGGGAAAATCAAAACAGGGGTAGTTCATTTGCTCCACCCAGATGAGGCCATCTAGCAGAGCCATGATGAATAGGGGTCAGGCAAGCCACACCTCAAAGATTTATGATTAAGGCTTATTATGTTGGGAAACTGACATTGATTGCTGATTTAAACCACTGAAACCAATTAATTTGCCAGTGCTGAATAGAAAGCATGGTCAACAGTGTGTGTCATTCTGACAGGTTAGACGGGAAGAAGCCGAGCAAAAGTGAAGGACTAAATGAATGGCTGGCAGCCAGCTCTGTTTGGAGGTGGTTAAAAGTTACCATGAGTGATTGACAGCTGATACCAAAAAAAAAAGAAAGAGAACGAGAGGAGAGATGAGATCTGAGGAGCAAAACCCGGAACCCCAGGCCACTGATCTGAGTAATTGCCCAAAGATTTGATTCACAGTAGACATGTACAAGCTGCTGTTTTAGCAATGCTAAGATGGTTTCCGTTCATGGGCCCGGCACTGAGAAAAGCAGAGTAAATGAATGTGAAACGTAGCGCTAATAAAACCAGAGAGCTGACAGACACGGTTGAACAGGAAAACGTGCTGTTTTTCCACTCCGGAGGAAGCGGGCACTGTAGTGGATTAGATGCTGACTGAAACACAAAATGCTTCAGCTGTCTGTTGATAACCACGTGTCCGACCACTCACACTGTGCTTCCACTCTTCTCTGCATTTGTCAAAAGCAATGCACTAAAAAAAAGCCACAAGTTGATATAACCACCGCTATCTAATATCCGAGTGATTTTTGTGCAACGTTCACAACAAATGCCACATTATGATCGGCTGTGTGTTATTTTCCTCTGTGGTTGTCGGGGGGTAAGCTTGTGTTAATTTCCTTCTTCTCTGTGTTAGTTTCTCTTTCACTCGTTTGCTCGCTCGCTCAGAAGACACATGCAGCATGACAGTGCTTCAAAATGAAATCATTAACTAAATTGCTTTCTTAAAAAGCCACAAGTGTGCAGCAGGATTTGTGTGTGTCTGTGTGTGTGTGTGTTTGGCTGTGGGCTATGGGCCTCTGGTTCCCAGGCAGCCTCTGCCCCGGCTCTGTTGTGGTTCCCTGCCACCGCACTCATTATGCTCAGCCTCAGCACAGCACGGTGCAGGGCTGCGGCTCGCCTCGCCTCACTCACTGGGCTACTAGGAAATAATCTGGTAATCTCAAACTACTCCTCCATTTCAACCGGGGGCCCCATTCACACAAAGAGAACCATTGTCCCAGATCATTTATGACCTCCCTTTGGATCTCAATCAGAGAATCAATCAAAAACACTTTAAACAAATATGGTTTTATATTTATACTCGAAGGGAATTATCTGCTGAGCTAACGTATGATTTCATGCAACTATGGTATCGAACAATATTTTCTCTTTTTGACATTTCAAAATTCTAATTATTAAACTAATTTTGGGGGAAATATCCATGATCTGCAGATGTCTATGAAAAGTGATTTTAAATGCATTAATAAAGAAATACACTTGTGAAACTTGCACACAGTAACACTTCTAGATAAATGCACTCAGACATTATGTAACACAATCAAACAGATAAAATACAAATTTAACACAACTTTTTGGGAGACTTTATCATCTGCCCGAGGCAGACTTCAGCAAACAAAGCAAACAGAAAGGAAGGCAAACAGGGAGTGAAGGCCAGACAAATATTTGATAAGACGATAGGGACCGAAGCTGCCTGACAGGGTAGCTGAGGACCCCACCTACACACACACACACACATTCACAAACTCACACAACTGCACACACACCTAACCCTCACTCCCAACAGTCTATCTGCTCTCCTCTGAGCTGAAGGTAGCAGATGTGTCTTTCACAGCCTGGAGAGTGTGTGTAACCAATCTGCAAACAATAGCTGGAACTTGACAAAGGTCGATCCACTTGCAACACACTGCTTACAGTAAAGGGCAGTCAAATCCCATTGGTTACTTTGGTAAGCCATGCCCTTTAGCTTTTTTTTTTGTTTAACTTTATAAACCAATAAGACTTTGAATTTAAACACAGTCCATAACTTGTGTACTTTCTGTGAGTGTCAAGGCCCATTAGTCAGCCGTTATAATGCCATTTGAGCTTCTGTGTAAGCTCCTTAACAAAGTTGAAGTCACCTTTTTGACCTCCTGTTAAGCTAACAGTTGGTGTAAACATGTTCAATCCTATTAACCTAAGAATATACAAGGAAGCGGGTAAAGTGCCACAGTGCCCCGTGTTAAAAGCTCGCTCTGAGTCTTAATTACAACGGACACCCATGACAGTGGAAAAAGATCCAGCAGCGGTCCTGCCTCTAATACCTGCCACTGGGACCGAGTGCGAAGTAATTACACATCACAACCAGATCAATGATGCTTTCGTTTTATTTATGTTTACAGCTAGTTTAAGGATGTTTTGGTCAGTGGCATTAAACACATTTCAAGTCATAATTTAAATAATCTGCTGTAAATTAAGATTATGAAGAACATGTTTGCTCTTGAAAGTGTTGCAAGGTCTTCAATTTTACAAAAAACTAAAATCCAAACTCTACTCCGATGTAAAAAAGGGATTTAAATATTTTTTGATGGAATAAGTGACGTAAGGTGAAGAGAATTAAATAAAGGTGATGAACATTCCGAATATTTTATTCTAGAGACTCGAATGGACGACCAGGCAAACAGAAGGGGCCAATCTGGACAGAAGAGGCAGAACATGTTCAGCATGAGCTCATCAACTATTTGGGTGTGGGCAAAAAGGCCCCAGAAATATGTTATGATGCCAACATCTGTGATTCAACATATGTACTATTAGTAGTATTAATATCTATGTGTATGCAGTATTTGTTTGCATAAAACATCCCGATTACCACAAATACAAAGACCTCAGCAGTAATTGCGGCCACAAGGTGAACATTACATGACGTGATCTACAAAAGCCTTTGTATCTATATTGTCTGCAGGTCTGTGTACTGGGGATCGTGTTGGGCAGATCTTGTGCCGTCTATAAACCGTCCTCTGGTGTCAGCAGGGCAGCCGTCCAGCGTCAGCCAGGCATATCAGCTATAAATGGCAGATACATCACTAGAGCACGGGCTAAAAATACAGGGCCCTGCTTTCTGCCATTTCCCTGTATTCTCAATTGTGTGTGAAACCTTAGCGGAGAAACCCTGTACGAGCAGCTTTATGAGGAAAAAGGAATCTGTGTTGGTTTTGGACGTGATGAAAAGCAAGTCAGAAATCCTCCAGCAGTCTGACAGCAAAATGCAAAAAAAGTTTACCATGAGAGACATTTGTTTTTTTCTTTTTGCATGCAAGCCAGGTTTTAAGAAAGCTCTCTAAAAGCTATCAAAAGTTTCAGAATTTCCCACATCCCCCTCCTGTGGGTGTGCCTGTAAAGTGCTTCACTCCCCTCGCTTGAAAAGCTCTAAGGGATTGCATCATGGGACGGGGGTGTAAGACGATGGTAGCAACATAGTGTAACATGAGGGAAATACCTCATATTGGTGGATTCATAAACACCTTGTGTACTGGCTGGCTGGACACTCAGACTGGTCTGCGCTGCACCGGCTGTAATGCCTGAGCTGAGTTTGCCCAGTGCCAAGTCCTGTCACTGGTCTGAGAGTCGTTCAGAGGCAAGTACACACACTACCGCACATTGTGAACAGGCGCTCACACTCCCAGTAACAGGGATTACAGCGTGGCTCTGTTTTAATCGAGTCCCAGCCTTTGTGGTGTCTGTTCTGTTGTGTCTGTCTAGGAGCATACATTGTCCCTCTGTCATCAGAGTGGGTCTTTATCAGAGACCCTCGCTGGAGACAGTTGGAGTTGATGCATCATGAACCGCACACCGAGAGTCAGCAGCGATCTGCATATTCAATAACTTCCGTAATTACATGCGCAATTCATCGGATGGGATGTGATTGCAGGGGAAGTGGAAGAGAGAGGAGCAGAGAGGTCTGATTCCTGGAGGACTAAAGTCTAATCACAAAGCTAACATGATAATTGAAATCTAAATTGAAAGGCTTAGCTTTCAGGCAGAGTGTGTCAGACGTGGAGTGTGGAGGCGCTAGTGAGAGCGAGTGAAAGAGCGGCGGGAAGAATACGATTTTAACAACAAGTGTTCGACATGAGCATTTATAACATAAAGCTTAAAGGGACAGTTCACCCAAAATGAATTTTTTCCTGCGATATACAAATATCCTCACGAGAACTGCAGCAGTAACTAGGAGGAGACATTTAACGTTCAGCTGTTCACCCATGAAACTCTGAGTGTTTTGTGGACTCAAGCATCCCATTTCTCTGGGTTTGAACATCGTTGGAAACATATAAATTGACATTTTATATCTTTTAAGTCGTTCATTACTGAAAAGTGATTTAGATCGAACCTTTACCTTTTCATGTTGTATCCAACAAGAAAAATGAGCTCCTCCGTTTTCTGTCATTTTCAGTATAACGCGTCACTAACAAATAAGAGGTATTGAAAAGAATAATCCAGGGAAAATGTGCATCTGTTTTTCCTCATCACAGTCATGGCCTGGTCATGGAGCTTGTGACTCAAAGGGCATTTCAATAATTGCTCAATATTCCACACCATCATCCCTCTTTGCTTGAGTGGACTTTACGCTGCAGTCTTTAAATTCCTGTTTTTCAAAAGGTGACTGCAATTACTGCTCGGCAACAATTGTGAATAAAAGGACAGTTTGTGTGCATTGAAGAGAAGAAGAGAAACCTCCTCAGCTCACAAGGAAGTGTTTAACCACCTTAGATGTTCATTTATCCTTTTAACCTCCGACACTTTGTAACAAATACAAGAACCTGAATAAAGAAAACACATCCTAAGGAGTTTTAAATAATCATAGACTCAATTTGCTTTGTATCTTATAAGAGGACGTATTGTGTTGAAGCTGTCCTCCGTTTTATCTCAAACCCCGGTGCTGTCTTCACATTCAGTTCTCATGTTTTACTCTACCCAGCGGAGGAACTGAGGAAACGAGACGACGCAGATAAGTCCTTGTCCGATTCCTCCCCTCCTCCCCTACTCCGCTCCTCCCCTCCTCCCCTCCTCCCGACCACAGGATTCATATTCATCCCTCAATAACGTTTAATTAGTAATGCCAAATTCATTAACCTTACTGCTGTTACGCTGGCCTCAGCCATAAATTAGCTTAATGTGAGCAGACGTATTGCAGCTGTAATAAGGGACATAAAACTCAGAGAGAAACACATACTGTTCCTCCTTGGATCACAGTCATGGATCATTATAACTCACCAAGGTTTTTAGAGCGGGAGCTTTCTTTTTCAGACTCGCAGCTCTTGACAGCACTTAACTATCGGCCTATCAAACTTGCTCTGTATTCACGCCTCGGAAACTTGTTTTAGTGCTGGTTGAAATAAAAACAATATTATGGAAATGCATTACTCATGACGGCCATTACTTTCATCACCACTTGTCACCTCACAGATGTCAATGCTTAGACTCAAACACGGAGGCTGTAACATCATTGAGCATTTAATTGAAATAAAAAGAAGCCGAGAAAGGATGTGAATGAAAGTCAAGAGTGAACTGCTTGATTATTACAGTGGTTTTGAGATTCATGTACGAGTCCCCCCCACTCCCTGGTGATCTCGCCTAGCAATTCACACCAAAGAGTCTATTAGGCCTGGATCCCATTTTGTTGTTAAAAAGGGACTTGTCCTTTCAGAACACTCACTTCCTTGCTTTCTGTTTTTCGAGCATAGGTGGTGGAGGAACACAAGTTCATTGTTCCCGTGCAAATGGAAGTTGGAGTTACCAGGGTAACAGCTCTAATCCTTCTCTTTTCTTCTTTTTTTAACCACTTTTTTCATATTAACAGCCTATCAAGTGCTACCTTTAAAGTCACTGGCAGGAGTGCTCACCCACTTTTAATTAGCTGTGATTCTGTTTGCCAGGAGACAGAATGATGAGCTAATCGAAATTTACGAAAATAATGATGTACCGCAAGCAGCTCCTTCTTTCTCCCGAGTCCCGCTCCAAGAATAACAATAATGAGGCCATTATCGGGGATTGCACTTTAAAACACTGTCCTGCCACCAAAACAGAGGACATAATTGTTCTGGCTCTTTCCATACAATCAACAACCCATTGTTGATGACTTGAGAACTAAGGGAGCAAAGAATGGGCGCCATAAAGATTGCTCTGTGCTGCCTTGAAGATCTTGTACAAAGTGTCCACAGAGGAAGGACCTCGATAGACTAATGATTTGTTAATAAGGGCTGCGGTTGAAGACAACTGTCTTGCTTTGCAAAAAAAAAAAAAAATCTCCTGTTTGCTTTTGGTTTGGTTTTTCCCGCTCAAATAAGCCCGAAGACAGATTGGAGGAGGAGCAAGGCTGAGCGTCACACAGGCTTGTGTGAAAGGTCCTGAACAGCTATTTACATAACTTCAAGTAAAACTGATCTCAGAAGGTAAAAACAATGTGTGTTTGTCCTCTATGAAAAGACAAAAAGTTGTTATTGAATAATGTAATATGTGACCAGTGCTTCAATATATATTTCTAAAAAAGTCGGTTTAGTTGATAAATTAAAACATCCCTGATCCATGAGAGTGAATTCTTATAAATGTTTGAAAATGAAATATTTTGTTTTAAGTTTCACGTCTAAACTTGGTGGGTGAGAGCTCAGCTGGATTGTACAAACACCTCTTAGCTGTGCTCATTGTAAAAGAGCGAGAGAGACAGAGCTCGAGGGCAGGAGGAATGCTAAGTGGGCCCCTTAGCCTAGTCAACCTTCAGTGGGTTTCATTTATCTTCATCTTGTTAGACTAAATTAATTAACAATCTCAATGTTACACACTTTCTCCTTTCATTACATCAAATAATGGCAGAAATGGAGGGGGAGGTCCTGCCCACTGGGAGTAGACAGAGACTGAAGACATCTCTCTCTCTCTCTCTCTCTCTCTCTCTCTCTCTCTCTCTCTCTCTCTCTCTCTCTGCTTATCGCTCTCTGTATTCTGTCTCTCTTCCTTCCCCTTTCTCTCTCTCACTATCTTGCCCTTTCGCTCCCCTTCTTTCTTTCTCTCTCTCACTCACGCGCAAATTTGCTCTGTCTCTTCGACTGCATAAACAAAAACCCGTAAAACGTCTTCCGTATAAGCACATGAAAAATTGATCTCAACTTAAAACGCTTCTTCTCTCCAACAAAGACGCTCACAGCAGCATGGGCAGAAATAATTGTCTATTACAGACAAGTTTTGCTTTTCTTTCAGAAGCACTCAGAACTTGACTTGCATTATTTTTATGAGACACAATCTTGTGCAAAAAACATGAAGTTTACACTCCAAAAAGAGCGTGGTGTATTTTTCACGACTCGCTGTACGCATGACTCAAAACCAAACTCATGACTCATTACAATAATGAAAAGCCCATCCTGTGTGCTACTGAGATATGACATACAGGATAAAAAGTCAATAACATCTGCTCATCGGGGCAGAAATGTAGGAGCATGTTCAGAAATCCCCCTTTGACCTATTTCAGCTGCTTGAGAAAAGACACTGGAATTCTTCGGCGGAAGAATGTTTAACTGCCACATCCATCCAGACCGTGTGTTTCGATCCTTTTCTCCACTTTCACCCCCACCCCCACTCCTCAGCCCACTCCAGGACACAAGTCTTATCCAAGCAAAAAGGGCTAACCCTCAACCAAAGCCCTGCCTTTAATCTCAGCCTGATTGTTGAGGCCTCCAATCTCCAGCCAGCGTGCGTGATATCTTTCTACTGGCACTCCTCCTTTAATTAAAACAGACATTGACAGAAGGATGTGGATTAGCGGTGCAATAATGTGTTTACTCAGAATAATCACAGTGTTTTCTCACAGCTATGAGAACAAAAGGAAATTGTTGAGAAATTGCCAAGGTCAAAGGTCATATTTCTTCTTTTTTTTCTCTGTCTCTCTCTCTATCTTCCTCTCCTTCTGTTGTGAATTTGATATGAGATTGAATGTACAAATATCTGCTGGTGAATTTAAGATCCCACCGCTTCACATACAGGACCCCGATCACACATCTTCAGCACAGGGAGTTATCACCAAACTGGTTCTGACAGGTGGTGAGAGTTAAACACTGTCATCCACTTTGTAGCCTTACTCCAAAGATTGTGGAAATGAGCTTAGCCAGTGTGTTCTCTAACATGTAACGTGTTCTATAGCTGGATAAGTCTTGTCAAGCCATAGCACACACACACCACCAAATAAATCTGTGTCATAGATAAAACAGCTACTGTACATTTTTGCATTATTTAATTGATTTATTTACTGCAGCAGAGAGTAAAAATAAAAAGTGTGTGTTAATATATATACTTAATACATATATATGTGAATTCATGTTGAAGAGATGGCACTTTAATTAATTGGATATTAAATTAAACAAATATCAGTCACATATTCCTATGTGAAAATGTCATAGATGGATAGATTCACAGTATGATTCTGCAGGATTACGTTAAACTTAAATTACTGAATAAATAAATGTAAATCCATGAGAGATTTTCCTATTGAATTCCACTGTTACACTTCGACTCGTGAGGGAGTAATTGCATCAAATTGTCCTTTCTTTTTAAAATGGCCCCCCAACAGTTCTGAGAGAAGAAAAAAAAAAAACGCTGTTAATTTAATCAAATAAGTGACCTTTTGAAAAAGGAATCAAAGAGGATTCATTAGCTTTAGTAAAGTTTGGCTGACAGCAGCTTTGAAAAGCAGATGCTGCTGCTGTGGCTTCTAATGAGCCAACCCCTAATTAGGGAGCAACACTGTAGCCTAGAGAAGGTGGTTGACTAGGAAAGGAGCCAATGGTAAATACGCTCTCTTATTTACTTCCTCTGTGTGTAATGACAGCACACATTTTTAATTAGAATCACAGGAAGGGTAAAGACAAAAAAATGTAAATCTTTATGTTGGGGTGAATACAAACACAGAGCACAACAGGAAGCAACAGCACATCACTAGACCAATATACCAGCGACTGCCTCACCCCGACATCCGTGATTAGGGTGGTTAGTGAGGGGGGTGGGGTGGGGGGGGGGCAGATGGGGGAGAGTGGTCAGACAAAAGCATGCAGCAGTGTAAAGACACAGAAAGCCTCATCTGCAGGTTCTTTAAGGTGTATGTGTATGTGCGTGTGTGCGTGTGTGTGCTTGTGTGTGGACAGCTCATCTACATGTGTATGTGCTTTCAGTCTGACTGGAGGATTTCAGGGTGAGCGTGCCAGTCAGCCACAAACTACGTGAACACAACTGTAACACACAGCTTGGGTAAATATGTTCGAAATCCATGTTTTGACAGTGTTCAAATACACAGACGCACACACAGGACAAAGTCTACAGCTGACAATGTATCAGAAAGTACCCCCCCCCCCCCCCCCCAACCCCCAAAAAGTTAACCCATCATATACCACCCCTGCCCCAATCTGTGGTCCTAAAAGGCAACAACGGAAATGAAACTAACCTCAGTAAAAAGCTGCTACGTAGAAAGCCCTCCATGTCAGCGTGCAGGGTTCTGGCAGGAGAAATCACAGAGAACCATTTTCACAATGAAACGAGTGATAATCAAGAATCAGAACAAGGAAGGCAAAGGGAGGGAAGGAGGGAAAGAGAAAAGGAAAGAAAGAAAAACACAGAGCATACATCTTCGTCCTGTAATAAGGCATGTCTTTAATTAAAGCAGAAATATGGCTAAGAACCCATCCTCTTTTCTATTTTTTTTTTTTATGAACTGACATCATTAATTATACCTCTTTCCATCGAGGGAGTGGATTTGCATACAACATCGGTTTGCACTGAGAGCCTGATGATATGTTTGCATCAAATAAACTCTGCCTACTGATCTCCATACAGTCTTTTTCCACGGCTGTGTGCAGATATATACATGTACATCCAGCATCCGTAAACCACAGATCCCAGAGCAACCCCAAGTCTGTTCAGAGTAGCCAACGGTGGTCCAGCTGCAGCCCATGTGTAGCGAGGGTGCTGTGGCTTCTGGGAGCCCGGCCGCAGGGGACCCAAGCTGGGACTCAGCGCCAGTGAGGCAAAAGGATGTGGTCATGATGTCACTGCTTGCAGGGGTCGCTCAGAAGCCTTAGCCACAAAATACTGGAGACACATGGCTAAAAATGACTTACAACAGGTTTCCATTAGCCTATGTTATTGGTCCGTGTGCCGTATACTTTTATTGTGTTAAGACTGGTTGGAGATTGATTAGGATTTCTATGTGCTTTGTCTTTAGAGGCAGAAATGAGCAGCAACTCCAAATAACTATTTGTAAGTGGAACTTTTGTCAGTGGTTGAAATTTAAATATCTCAGTATTCAAAACTAACCAGATAATCAGCGTCTGAAATATGGATATCTTACAAAAACATGTTCAGCAATAGAAGAAATTATTTCACCGCGACAGTTCATCATTTTGCCGGATTTTGTTTCAATTTGATCATTTTGAATTTCAAGACCTACAAAGTCCCTCTTAACACCAATGGAAGAAAAAAGACATTTCTCTGAACTTTCCCTCATGCACATCATCATGAAATAACACCGAACACAACAGCAAATTACATCTCAGCCCTTAAACACCTTAAGTTTTAGTGACATGGGTGTAATTTGGCGTTTTCTCCCCTTGCTCTCTTGGCTTATGAGACAAAGCCTCTGAGAGAATGGAAAGAATGAGCTGGGCCCAAGGACACTGTGCCTTTCAGTCTGGCCAGCACTTAGCGAGGCAGTGAATCCACAAGGCCCAGAGGGCTCAGCCGAGACTTTTCTCACAATAAGGTGTCTGGGGAGGCGGGAGTGGCATGGCCAGGGGCGCTGCGGCCCTGCTCTTTTCTCCACTCAGCTTGGCCCGGTGCACATAATACCATCCCCATGCCACAGCACACGGAGCCAGTGACAACGTGAGAAAACAACCGTCAACCAGAGCAGAGCAGATCAAGCGTGTCTCCTCACTTCTCTGAGTGCAAAAAGCACACATACTGTGGTCAGGCGCACACAAACTACAACAATACCCACACTAATGTCAGTTCACCCTGAACTTATAACACAAGCAAACACATTGACATTCTACAAATGGAATAAGAGGAGAAGCAGTATTTAGTTTGATGCAGATACAAATGGATGTGTAGCCACACAGAGCACTGGTTTTTATTTTCTAAATGTGTGTTCATTCACTGACACCTGCATCCTTCAGCAGTTTTACCATCAGTTCAGCAGCAGTAGAGAAAATGACATAGATTAGTCCGTGCTCGGTTTCTATCTTTGTCTTTGGTCATATTCCACAAGCCTTGTTCTTTCGCTCTGTGTGTGCTGGTGTTTCCTCAGCTGTGCCTGCTGTCTACGGTCCCATTGTGGTCAGAAACAACTGAACTTAGCCTATGGAAGCAAAGGTGCGGTTTGGAGAGCAGATGACCAAACTCAGGAAAATGTGACTGAGCCACACTGTATTTGCTCGTCCCTGAACACAAAAATACAAGAATGTCTTTAAATTAAGGTTAGGCCACAACTCAAGGGCAGGCGTTTTTTCAGCGAAAGAGAAGCAGGGAGGATAGGCATCACTAAGTTGGCCTGGACCAGTCTGAGCAGCACGGCAGCCCTTTCGAAGAATGAGCCTCTGCCAAAACCTGCCTCTGCCTAACCAAGTCTCCCGCCATCTGCAACAAATGTGCTCTATTAAAGCAGTACCATATGGACAACAAGCTAGCTATTAACACGGCTTCAGCACATCCCCTTAACCTAGCCCAGATTTCAAACTTCCAGTCAAATTGACTGCTGATTTAATGCACCGCCAGCAGCCATGTGGGTCTTGGCACGAGACAGAGCTCTCAGCCTTCAGTCATTAACAGGCTCACATAGTGCGCAGCACACAGCGAGACACAGAAGTTAGCAGCACAGATCCAACCAGTAACTACATCCCAGGTTACTCTGTGTATCCCTTAAACAAACCCATATGAGAAAATAGCCATATCCACAGAGGAGGATACAGAGAGCAACAGTCTGTGCTGATCCAGGAAGTCCAACTTTCTTAGGACGAGTAAACCAGGGCTCAGAACTCTCTGTTGTACTGAGTGGAAACAAGCTTATGAAGTAGATCTACCCACAGCGCTGCTGCAGTGGCAGCCTAACTGGTGGCTTATGTCTCAGTTCTTCCACAGTGATGGAGAGTGCGTTTGCTCCCTTCGTGTGGATCCAAAATGGCAGTGATTAACCCCTCGGGGTGCAGGGGGGGGGACACTTCAATCCCTGCAGGCCGGACGGCCATGTTGACGCCTCTGCGCTCTCTGAGTCATGTGTGGATCCACCCTCTGCTCACAAAGCAACGCTCTCTTCTCAACCATGACGCCACGGCTATGAGCCCTCTGTTCTACGACCCAGAGACAACTCACACACACACACACACACACACACACCAAATCAATTACAGTTTTGTGGTTTTAACCCGACTCCAAAGTTCAGTAAATTTTGTTTGTTTATTTTTTCTCCCCCTGTCTCAGCTGCTTAGATACTGTACATAATTAGAGTGGAAACACATGACTACTCTCTGAAGCCTGAATGTATACAGTGCTGGGGATTTACAGCATTTACCGAAACTTAGTAAAAGTCTGAATACTTTTTATTTGTATGTCATATTTTTTTCCATAGCAATTTGTCTAAACAGACTAGCACAATAATTATCTGATTAGAAGATATATTGGTATTTTTACATTCAGTTTGGAAATATATAGATTATTGTTCCTCGTTATTATTTTCCTAATTTTCCTAATAATTATTTGACATTATATTATTGATAATGCTGGACTGCAGCTTGATTTAAAGTGTCATAATGAATAAAAAATAGTTTTAAAGCTTAAATATAAAACACAGGAAAGACAAGAATTGTCCCAGCATCTGTGCAAGTATCGTGTCCCTATGCAAATTGAAGCGAGAAGCTAAAGACTGTCTGATGACAGGCTAATTAAATAAGCCTTTCAGTGCTCTCAGTGGAGCGGGGGGACGTGTGAAAAGGTACTGACTGTTGGCTCGAGAGGGGGGGATCCTGGAGAAGATCCCCACATCCCAGCAGACACCTCTACGCCAACTCAACACCCAATCACATAACGTGTGGTGATACCTGGTCCAAGTGTCCACACACACACTGACATACATGCACACACACCCAGAGTGTGCACACACACACAGAAACACATTATGCTACCTTTACTAATGGCAATTGTGTCCGTATGACCCCTTCCCTCATCACTTTACACAGTCACACACACATGCACACCGACACACACGCACCTCAGTCACGCACACACACGCACCTCAGTCAGAGCTGCCAGATGAGTAGTGAATTAATTTGTGTGAGCCACTCCAACATTAGGAAGGTGTGTTGAAAGGTGTCTGCTCATGTTTCAAATTAAACGCGCTGCTGGTCAGCATTAGCACCTCGCCACCCGTCGGCAACTGACACTTAGGGGGTGGGGGGGGATGGGGCGGAGGGGAGGGGAGCCCATCCGCCGTTCACACTGGAATAATTAGAACATGTCAGGAAGAATTAATTTCCTCATTTTTCAAAAGGATACACAGAAATTACCATGTTATTATATGACAGGGTCCCTGGGAGGATTGGATTAAATTTGATTTCTTGCGCAGCCCACACAACAAATTAAAGTCATAAATAAGATGGAAAGAAGCAGGGCACAGAGCATATGTTTATGGCAATGAGTGAAGCCAAGGGACCAGAAACAACTATCTTCATTTCATTTTATTTAAATCAGGCCGACACCGTGTGTCTGAATGACAGCAGTTGCTAATGGGTTGAGATTAGAGGCTCCTTGATATTAACACAGGGATCCAACAACTTCAGCTAAAACGCAAAAGGACGCATGGATGCTACGATCAGACAATTCTCTACCAAATAAGCAGCTAGTGCTCCATCTCAGTTTTACACTACAAAACATTTTCTGTCTGGTTTTTACTTTGTATAAATCCAGCTTCAATTTTTTTAAATACCCCACATTGGTCAGATTCATGTTCAATTCCCTGTTTGAGATTTGCAGGTAACAACATTTCACCCTGTCCCAGTCGCTCACTCGTTAGTCGACGGTTTCGGGCTGAATTCTCTGCGGTGAGTGTAATTCTGATGGACGAATGACATAGATGCCACATTTAAACCACCATAACATTTGCAAATCGACTTTATATAAAAATTTAAGCTTTGTATTTGTGTATACTGGAGGATAAATTTATCCCAATTCGAACGACAATAAAATCTCAAAACAAGAATTACAAAATTTTAAATTCCATCTTTTACTTTAGACGAGATAGATCCCTGTTAAATGAGCACAATCAACTGACCCAATCCAACACCATCCCTTTTCTACGGGGCGCCGATTCGACTTGTTAGCTTACCATCACAATTTAATACTTGCCTGGGAAGAATTTTTCAACTCTTTCAAAATGGCCTGTCATTAGAGCCCAGCACTCCCCTGGGCACCACAAACTTTAAATAATTTGCGAATCAATTAACTGGCTACTCTCGACGCAACAGGGATTTCACACTCCAGGGTCGTGGTGCATTATCAGCTGGAGACGATTCATGGCGTTTTGGGAGAAAAGTTCATGGTTGAAATCATTAATTCATTTAACCGGACTTTTAGTTATGCATTACTTTCCACAGCTGGGGTAGCGAGAAGATTAATGGCGTGTGCTTTGCTCCTGTTTTTCTGTCGGATATATAGCTACTAGGTGTCCTACAGCAAAAGGGAATATACGTTGAGAAACCAGGACAGCAGCCAAATCCATATTAGGTTTTTTTATGCTTATTAGAAGGAAATAATGTCCACAAAAAAAATCCAATACTGCTAACGATAATAATAAGATGAATAATAATGAATTCAGAGGTTAGGTTCTTTTCATGTGGTTCAGTGTAAGGGAACTCAGACGACATCCCACCTCCAAAAAATTACCAACGGTTAAAGCATATTTGAGTTTAAGCACTTCAAATGAGGTCATTCATTCATAACACAAAGAGGAAGCTATTAATTGAATGCAGAGTTTAGGGAAATTGATAAAGTTCAGGAGGGCTCCCCACATTCTTGCCAGGTAATGAAATATGCAACAATTAGTTTTCCGAATTCACACTGGGATCCTCTGAAGTAATTGAGGCTGATGAAATTCAAATCTTTGTAAGGCGATCGAGCGGTCTCTGTTCAGAAACATATTGACCATAATCACTGCAGGGTCAGTCGACTGAAGAGGCCCCATTTGATAAATAATAGATGAAGAATAACCATCCAAAGGTTATTCATTTTCATTTAATCCTGAAGTGCCGTTTATTTAATTTCCGTCGAAAAGGCTCCTCCGCATCCTCCCCTCCAGCGGGGCCATCGATAGACGGCTGAGAGCCGCGAGACCATGTTGCTGTTACTTGTTCCATGAATGGCACGTAATGACAAAGAGTGTACAGTGTGCCGCTATTCAGATGATCTCACATATCCTCAGGTGTTTCCAAATGAGATTGCGCGAGTGTAATTAAACTTGTTCTGTGAGCGGTCCAGACACAAACTAAATTACTTTCTGTCATGTTTGGAGATTAATTAAACCTGTGGGTCAATGGATCTAGATTTCAAATTGTACAAGGATCCAAGTCAGTGTCTCCGAGGAGTGATGTGCCAGTGAATAGGCCGCTAAGGCTTCGAGTAGTGTTTTATTTTCTAACAAAAACTGACAGATGCCTGATAACATTACAGGGACTTGATAACACAACCATTAACACTTCCGCAGTGAGTCCTTACTATTAAAACTTCAGGGGTCAGTTTGATTGACTACCAGAGGACCAACTATTAAATCATTTTTCATATCTGGTTACCTATTTGCACATTGTGTTTAATATTTTGAAGTGAAGTTATGGCTGATAGCAGCTTGAGGGGTTGCTTTGTATCTTGCATGCAGATGTGTGTCTTCATGCTGCAGACAAGCTAGTTTTGACAATTGACACAGCCATACTTTAAGTTCCCATACTGTCGATTCATTTTAGTCTGAATTCGACATCTGTTCGGCTAATATGTGCACATCCAACAGTCAGCCACCATTTGTTTTTTTACTGGGGACCAAGCTAGCGTAGCAGGCTAGCATTCCTTATCTGTGGTTGGCTTTGCAATCAGCCAATCAGAAGAGTATGTATTCTGTCTGAAACGTGATATCTATCCAGAAAGGATCGCGATGTCTTTTATTCATGGCTCTGCGCTGCTTTTATTATGTTTGATTAATTGGAGAATGCTCCCGTGTCTGTAGGACCACGTGAAATGCAACCGGACTAACAGAGTAAGACCATTTTATGAGTTTGAGCCATTCCCAAGAAAACTCAACACCTCTGACATGCGGCCGCTGTGGCAGCTCGCTGGAAGACAGGTGCGTGTTCATCAGAGCAGAAGACGGAGAGCGATGTGAAATGGCATAAATACACAATGGTAAATGGCCATGAACTTTGAATTGAGGGAGACATTTCCCGGCTGTTATTGGAGAGCTTCTCAACCAGATTAATATGACTCCCATGATACCTCCAACTGACATTTGGAAGAAAAGAATAATATCAACTAAGTTCTTCCCCTTTATTTGTTTAATATCTAAGTTTCTTTATTAGATAACCTGCATGAGCAGCGGCTGAGTAAAGGTTGTTAAAGTCATATTATATTGAAGCAGTGAGGACTGTACTTTTCTTTACCCTCTTCTTTTTTTACAGAGCAAAATGCCACCTTTCATTGTGACTGTCTTCCTGTGTTGTCTGTAATGCTTTGAAAATAATCACTTAAACTCATTTTAAACTGATCTACAGGGGACAACCAGAAAAACTTGCTCTTTGACTCTGACCTGGGTCAACTGTAGGTGTAGGAGTCTTTTTGGAGGTTTTAGCCATATTTGTCAAAAAAGACTGAATTTCTAATATGTTTAAGGCCTATGACATTTTTGACCTTATAAAAAAAGGTTCTAACAGGATTTTCTTTCTGTAAGGATTTAAAAACCATTGAGATACTTAAAAATAAAAGATACCAGAAAGCCTAATTTAAGATATAAAGAATAATTAAAGCAAAGCAAACTGGAAGAAGTTGGAGGACCTGATGTTGAAAAGGTCTGTGTGTGACTTTGTGCCTATGTAACTGTCTAATTGTGCATACATTGTGTGCCTGTCAGATTGTCCACCTCATTTGATGCAGGTGTTCAGTGTGGGTGAAAGACAGCAGGGGTCATGTGAGACGTGCCGAGACACAAACAGCTGAAGAGGCAAAGAGATACTTACAAAAACTGATAGACTCTATCCCCAGCTTCCAGCGATCACTGGTCAGTTGATTTTGAATTCATGTAAATAACCTGAAACAAAAGCAAATAAGACAAAAAGGGCATATTTTAATCATCCATTTGAATCAATGTTATTCTTAATTAATATTGTAAAATTAGGATAAAATTCCACCCAGAACGCGACATTCAGACATCATTCATGAGTAGAAAGGCTTCCATTTGATTAAAAACGAACATTGGAACATAGTTCAAATCAACTTAGGTCTCAGAGATGTGTATTTACCTACATCAGAGCAAACAGAGACAGAACAGGAGGAAGAGAATTGGGGCCATAGTGTTGTTGGCTGAGGGTCAGAGTCTCCACAGCTGAGCAAAACAGCTTTGTTAGTGTGTGACCTCCAGTCCTCGCAGCTGTCACCGACGGGAATCCATCCGAAACAATGTTTTTAAATCGTCTTATCCACTACCTCATTAATCTGTCTTCCCGCCGCTGGGTTCTACTAATAAACAGCTTTCCTATAAAGTGGTTGTTTTAATACATTTCACTGTCCCTCTTCAAGCACTGGCCTGCTAATGATTTATTTAGGGGGCCGTGCTCTGCTAGGCTCAGCGTGTGTGTTGAAGAGCTGCAGCGCATGACGTTTGCTAGGGAACGCACAAATAACCAAATATACTGTATCAGTGAATACAGGCATCATCTGAACCAAATTCAAATGACAACAGAGAGACAATAATCTGCTGACGGGGGCCGTGTGGCTCAGAGGGAGGAAAATGCTCTGAGATCATTCATGTTCATTTTCTCACATTATCTTGTTTTTCACAATAAGCCAAGATCTCATTACCAGCTGATTTATGCAATTAGTCCGCCTCAGCAATGCCAATTAAACAAAGCCAAGGGTTTTTTAAGGTCATGCTTAACTGATCTGTCACTAATTTGCACCACGGCACCTCGGTCTCCCTATCGCCGGGGCAAATAAGCCACCAATAACAAGACCAGATAAATGTACCGACTACCGGCGCATTGTTGTCGGAGCGCAGCACGGAGTCTGCTGCGTGGGAGGCTGGAGGGCTCACAGAATGAGCCAGATAAAGGCAAGAGTTGCAGACGGGTCTGAATGCAGTAGCCTTGAGGCTGGAGGTAACAATGGGGGAGAGGGGACCCAGGTGACCCCGGCTGAATGGAAGGCTGTTACATGAATAGCACCTCGGAGTTTAAAGTCTACTCCAGCCTCTCAAATGATGCTAAACACAGACTATTCCACTGTTATGAACTGTGCTCCAGCTGCAACCACCCACCCTCCCTGCGTTCACACACACACACACACACGCGCTTAACTTATATTAGAAGCTATTCAGTCTGCACGACAATCCCAGCCTGCTGGATAAACCACATATTACATGGAGAGTAATTCAATAAACCAGTCTTTGTCAAACATCTGACTATGGGCTGGATTCCTGTTGCGCAAAAAAATAAACGAGAACTCTTATGATTACAGAGAGTAGATATTAAAAAAAGCTTTGAAGCCATAATCTGATGCTGATTGAGAACAATGAGCTTAATAATACATGGGGGAATGCAGTTCTTATTCAATGGTTATTTAAGTTAATTATTTGTCTGATGTGTGGGGGGAAAAAAACAAAAGAATTTATAATTACAAATAATGAGCGACCCCAAACGATATTATAATGAAGCAAACGTAGTAATCCCTGTGGTGTAATAAGAGTCAGTGTCAACCAGCCCATTGTAGCCGCATGTAACAGCTCTTTTCCTGCTGTGAATAAGCCCTACAGGCAGGAAACATAAAACAGGCACTGCCCCAGTCCTAATTAGACGAACGGGAACTTATTAAACACAATTCCAGTCAACCCAAAACCCAAATTATTATTTCCACCCCATTTTTACTAATACATTGTCAACAACCTTAACCAATATAACGTGATTGTCATTATTTTCTCTGGAGTGGAGAGGATTTGTTGCCAAGTGAATTTGGCCCCATTAGGCCACGAGCGACCAGTCGGAACCGGGCACAAAGACTATTTTTCTGCTCAAAATAAAGCAAGCGCGTTGGAAACACTGGAGCTTTGGCCGCGCTCACACTGAATCCAAACAGACTGATGGAGCTGACATCAAAGCCGCAGAGACAGAGAGCTCACATCCACCTGTGGCATTTCTGTCAAAGAGTGGCCTTTTCTTTAGCTTGGGCTAAGCATCGCTAGCTCGCACACACACGTTCACAGAGCGTCACTTGTTAGGACACTGCATTGACTTCCATTCGTTTTGCTCGGCCTAACGCAAACCTGAGCCCCAAATTTAACCATCACCAATTCGTGCCTAGCCTAACCACGATTCATATTGTACTCCTCACCTTAACCAGGAGCCCAGGAATAAAGTTTTGTCTTTCAAACGCCATGCTTTGCACAAACACACACACACACACACACACACACACTCACACTCACGTCATAGACCTACCCTACAGTCTTATTCGAACCATAACCATGTTCCGCCAAACCCTAAAAACATGCAATCACCTCAATTGATTCACATTATGAAGATTGTTTTTTACCAAACTCATAATTTGCAACCAGATTTAGGTCCCTACAATATGTGTAACACCTTGACCGCACTAACATAAACCTTAAATTTGTTTTAGTGTCAACACACACACTTCACACACTTGACCACATTGTTTTGGGACAAAGGACTAAATTCAAATTCTACATTTCTGCAATGAAACAGTAGGTAAAAGCCAACCTCTGTTAAATCAGACACAAAAGAGAGCAACCTCAACATAACTGTCCAAATCCAGGTTTTATGTTCCATGTACTGTAGTTAAGTCTATGTTGCATTACTTCTTCTATATAGTATGGGACACATGTTTCAATTGCATACATGTGTCTGTGTTTCTGCTGCGCACATTTGTGCACGTCTGCATAGGTGCATTTTCATCCCAGTAGTTTAGTGGGTCTGCATTAGGCAAGCCAAAACTTGTACTTCAACTTGTGTCTGGAATTCATCCCGATCTGCAACATCCTCCCAATCCTCCTCTCCAAATCCTCACTTCCCCCTGCGTCCAAACGAGCTAAAGTAGGAATTCTGCCGAGTTAGTTATTTTGACAATAGAGGTAATCTCTGCCATCAGCCGACTGCTCCCCACCTGGATACAGTGTGGTTATCTCTGCCGAAGCAGCAGCCGCACAGCCAGTGTGGCCGGGGACGGCATGGGGGGGGGGGGGGGGGGGGGGTTGTTTGGGATGCAGTGAGGTGGGGCTGTAACGCCGGTCTCAGGGGAAATAGGGAAATGGGTGGAAGAGGGAGGTGGGGGGGGGATGGGGGGGGGCTACAGGCGTGAAGCGCAGGACATTCTGGCACAGAAATGTCTGACATAGTAATTGAACACGTGTGATTGTATGTTAAATATCCAGTTCCATCAAGTCAATCCTCTCAGCAGTGGCATCATCTGTGAAATATGAAACGACAGCTTCCATGCAGCGAGTAATCACCATAGCCGGGAATGAGAAGACAGCGGTTGGGCAGCGAACAGCCCGAGTTCAGGTAAACTGGAGGCACTCTGGCACGGATCATTTTATGGAGGTGGAATTTGTGGAGTATTTGTCACCTCACCTCGTATATTTAATCACCTCCTACTGGTGTGATAAACTTCAGAAGTTCAGTCCTGTGATGTAAAGACGAGCCACTGTGTCATCGAGTTATTTGGCGTTGGAAACAGGTCGCCACGTGCAAACAGCTGTTTCTTGCTCCAGCACACCCGTAACTGTCACGGCCAGACAAGTCTCTCTTTTCTCCTCTTTTTCATCATTACCCTCTGTCTCCCTCAAACTGCCTTTTCTTTTCCTGCCTGGGGCCAAACCCGGCGGACGAGACATTCACAAAATGTCTCGCACCAGTGTGTCAGGAATGACCACCATAGCATCGCTGCGGTTCAAATATCTTTGTCGAGAGTAAACAAAATATAATACACTGGTCAGTGTTGTGTCAAAAGCAGCAGTGTCAGACAAAGCAGAGGAAGAAAAAAAAAGATCTACTGGGAGGTTGTTACAAGCAGCAGCCTGATATGGATACAGTGCCGTGGCTGAGCGGGGGCTTTCATGTGCTGCTTGGCAAATACATTATCTGTCATTTCCTCTGCGTTCGAAAATAACAAGAATAAAAAGTGTGTTTGCTGAGCAGCCGGGCTGAGAGGCAGCGTGCGGGGAGCGAAGGCAGCAAATAGAATGTTTTCCTCCGCGATGGACGGCGTTCAGTCCCCAGCGCTCCTCACTGGCGGCCGTGCAAACCTATCAATTCTCTTTGATTCCCCCTCATATAGTCGGCACTTCAAAGACAGACAACACAGAATAGGCTTGTCTTTTCACACGCTGACGAGACCTCTTCTCTTATAACTTACAAGATATGCTCTCTCTTTCTGTCCTCCTTTCTTCCCCCCTTTCTTTCTCTCTGGGGGGGGTCGCATTGGGGGGGGGGTCCTCTTCCCCCCCCCTCTCCCAGGTAATGTGTTTATTTTTCCTCGACCCATCTTCTAGTTTGCTGCGTGGTGGCGTTTTCTCCCCTCTTATCGCCTGGTCCTCGCGGGGCACTTTAGCCCTTCAAACCCTGTTCACCATATACTCGTTTCAGAATCTGTGAAATGAGTGCTGGAGAAGCGTGGCCACAATGTCTGCCTGTGTTGCTGCTGGACTCAAATGGGCTCGGCGCTTCTTTTTTTTTTTTTTTTTTTGTCCAGGGAGATGCATAAATGGAAGTTTTTAACACCTCAAAGGAGGCTGGGCCTTTGTGGAGCCACACTAGAGAAGCCTGTCAGTCTCCCGAGGAGGCAGACACACTGAGTGCTGCAGGACAAAGAGCTTAGAGGAGGACAATCAGCAGGGGCATCACTCTGCTTTGGGGGCGCCGGGCGGACACACACATGTACACCCACGGTTAGACCTGCACTTTCACACAGTGCACAAACAGATACATGAACGCACAAACAAACATCGCAAAGCCCAAACTAGCGCATTTCACCGATCTCAAAATACCTGTAAACCAAATAATATCGAGAAGGAGCCGATGTGTTAAATATGTTTCAATTTACTGTAATTCTTCTCATACCCGTGGCAAACTAGTTACAGCCTGCAGAAGGAAGCAAAGAATAAGACGAATTCTTCTGAATATAAACACTGTGTTTCCTCCAGTTACAAGACACAATGAAAAATTGTCAATAGATTCATATGTGATTACAAACACGCTCAATAAAAATGATAAAAGCAACCAGCACAACAAACTGCGTTGTTACCTACTTATTGATTTCATCTCCACTGTTTGAAAATAATTCCCTCATTTCCATCCCAATTTCCCTTATTGAAATTATTTTTTTATTCCCGAGTGCAGCCCAACAGCTGGCATTTACAATCAGTCTTTATGCTGTTTAGATTTCTACAATAAGCATTTAGATGCAAATATCCCGGCCTGGTACAAAGGACTTGCAACTTCTGTCAGAAGCAACATAATCAACCTGCAATTGTCTCCTGGCTCCGAGTGGTTTCCAGTGACAAGGCTTTAGCTGTAAGCATCTGTATTCAAATGGTTCCCCATTTCAGGCACGGTTTAGTGTGGATATTTTCCAACAGTACGCCACTGAAAATCAATCACATGGTGAATTAAACCAGAAAGGAAACAACTGATCCATAAATGATCAGGTTACAACAAGGCAGTGGTGTCCGCAGATTATTCTGCGTTTTCCTTGTTTGTGGGAAGAAGCGGAGACGCGCTGTTTGATAGTGGCCTTTCCCACAAATGACTTGTATTACTGTCGCACATTTTTCGATTTGCAAAGGCAAGCTTAAGTTGACACGTAATTATTTTAGCGGCGAGCACGCCCGGCACAATGCGGGCAGACGACTTTAACTGTGGACATGGGAAACATTTGTTGCATGTCACGGAGTAAAGGAAGTCCTAAATGGGCTGCAGTGTTCGGAGAAAAAAACATGAACGTTCATATTCCATGTTGGAAAATAAGTCTTCATCTTCTATTCATATAACACAACAACGCTGCACTGACTACAGCAGCATCTCAATGGGTTGCTCTGCGTCTCATTAGAAAAACTAAACCAAATTAAGAAAAACACAACAGAGGACGTGTATTTACATGAAAATGAAATAATAGCTGAAATCCTGATTTTAAAAAACGTTAGGGAAAAAGTCTGTAATGCAGCGTATGCATGTGCCTGTGCAGCCATTTGAACAATTACCATTATAACCTCTGTTTTCCTTTTTATTTACAGTTGCACAGGTCATTTGTCTTTTTCTTTTTGAAACCCTCAATTAATAGCAGCGTATGCAAATGCAAATGAGTGCGTTTAGGGGGGGGAGGGAAAATGATCAGTTTGAGAATATTTCTGCCTTCTTAATCTGCTAAAGAGGGAAATGATTTAAAAGGAGAACACAAATCTCCAGTGACATGGCAGGAACTGTGGGGCACTTTCCTCTCTGCCTCCATCTCTCTCCCTCTCTCCATTCTTCCTTTCTCATCTCACTCATGTCTGCCTCCCCCCCATCCCCATCCCCATCTCCTTCCTCCTAATTCACCCCCTCCTCCCGTCTCTCTCATGCTCTTGTTACCCTTTAGGGTTGGAAGGACCAGGCAGGAGTAAGGGACAAGGACCTGAGAGCATGGAGGGCTCCAGTTGGCTTGTCCCCCTCACAGGAAACAAATGTAGTGTTTGAGCCACTGATCACTGGTATAATTGAGTTTAACACTCCTTTTCTGGATTAAAACAAGAGCCTTTGAAATGAAAGGTCAAATTACCTCTGCAGTCAGGCAATAAATAAGTCAAACAAGGTAAGAGGTTCCTGCCAGTGTATGTAAGTGGCAAATTTAATTAGTGGAAAAAACAGGAGGCTCTTTATCGGACGCTCTTCCATTCCATACTGCACAGGACAAAAGGAAAGCAAGGAAGGAAAGCAAAGGAATTCAAATCATTTATCTCTACATGTTTCCCAGAGCTGTATCAAATGCATGAGCATCCCAGTTTATTATAATATCACCAAAATATCCTCACAAGTTTCACACATAATCAATTCGCATGGTAAAAAAAAATATGTCTGTATAACATTCTTGGCAGTCAGTCTGGACGCACTTTTTTTTTTTTTTTTATTCATGATTTTTTTTCCCATTATGCAGTGTGTCCTATAGGCCCATTGTCCATTGATTGCAGCACAAGGAAAGGAAATAGGCATAAAGTCAGGCTGCAGTCTGGACTGGAAGCACAGAAGGTGGCCCGAGCAATGCACAGAGAGAGAGAGAGAGAGAGAGAGAGAGAGAGCTGCTCTACACCCAACCAGCTACAATGTGGCCTTTGTGACATAATGCACTCCGCACAGCAGTTTGTGGAAAATAATCCAAATTTTACTGGTTCACATGTCCAGCAATAACAACTGACATCACAACCTGTACCATATATGCCATGTTTCTGGGCACATTTTACATTTAGTGGAGAACGAGAGGGGGGTAAGAACAACATTGTCAAGCAGTTATTATATTCCCATCATGTCCTGAGAGCCCATTACAGCATGGCAAACTGTAAAACTGAGAAGCCCAGCAGGCCGAGGCCACGGAGCAAAGGCCGGGGAGCGCAGAGACTCGGGGCCGACCCGCTGCACACCGTTAACGGCTGGAGAAAGATGTCGTTCAAAACGAACACTTTGCACCTACAGATTAGGTGTATTGAAATTCCTGTAGTCATTAATGTTTAGTTGTTCTTGCTCGAGTGTTTAGTTTTGCTCCTGTTTGCTGCCATTTGTGTTCGGCCAAGCACCAGCAGTGAGTCTCTGCAGAGCCCCCGGAGAAAATGAATTAGGAAGAGAATGCAACAGAACGAGCAGGAGGAGGAAGAGGCTCCTGTGAGATAATGGTACCATGAGGCTGGTGTTAACTGCATTTGAAGCATAACAGGTGGGTCACATGAAAGATCACCGTGTTTTCTTGTTGTTTTTTTTCTTCACATGCCAAACACATGCTTCTCATTATTCTACAAGAAAGAAAAAACTGACATAGCTCCAAGCTAAAGAGAGAGGGCCCTCCATGGCCACTACTGCTCACCACAAACTAGTTTTCAAGTATATCTTACGTTACATATGAGTATACATTGTGAGGCTGAGTGCGCTTTGAACACTCCACGGGGACAAAATGGAAACGTAAATAGATTAAATTGCATGTCCAAATATGTAATGAGTGCTGCAAGGTAAGCATGATCGATGTAATAAAAGAAAAACACTTTTCAGGGATCCTTTTCTCTGAATAGAACTGATGTGGATTTCAACTGAGCACTTGCTGACTGGATAAAATATATAAATAAATGTGCAGAAATACGTGACTTCCAAACCGCCCAAAAAATAATAATCCAAAGCTGTACCATTTCAATTTTAAATGAAAAAAAAAAAAAAGATTTATTGAAGAAAAGCCATGGACAAAGTGTGTGTATGTGTGTTAAGTGCATGTCCCTGTGTGAGTGGACGTACAGTATGTGTCTGTGTATGGTGTGTTCCCTGCTCTCCACAACAGACCTCTGAACGTTTTGGGCCCGAGTGTGGCCTAACAGTGAAATGTTGAAATTGGAAAAAATATTACCCTTCTTTCTCTTGAATAGCCAAGAGATAAGCACCCTTTAGCAATGAAGCCAGCGGAGTTTAAGCTTATTATGAATACCTCTCAGAGCGCAGAAGCATGCACTGTAGAAATCAAAGGGAGTAATAGGCAGGTAAGCCAGTGTCATTTTAAGGAGGAAGTCAGTTGTGAAATTGTAAAATCGCTCGGCCCCCGCCGACAATCTCCCGCCTTCAGAACACTCCCATAAATGATTTCTAATGGCGGCTGCTATCACATATCTGAAAAAGTTTGAAGTTTGTGCAGTGAAAAGAAAGAAAATCCAATACGAGCCTCTCCATCGATGGGGGACAAATAATAATAATAAAACCATTTATCACTTTGATTAAACAGCACATGCTCCGAAGTTCACGTGAATGTGCGACTCTTTGCAAGTGCCCTAAGCTTCCCAAAGTAGACCTGGCTTTGCAGGACCTTCCTCATAGTCTCACCTTCAATTGGCTGTGAACGTCTGCTGCGTTACTCTTACATGCTGGACTGAAACCATAACAAAAACAAAAACAAGCAACAAACTGAGGTCATCTTCATTTTATCAAATGATGTTTGAGGCGCAAGAGCTGCTCGTCGGACTTCTGAACACCTGCATGAATCAACTGACACAGAATCATCGGCTACACAAGTTTTTCTGTGCATTTTGTGCCAGATTTTTGTAAAAAGTCGCAACAGTCGTCTGCATGGATCCGCTGTTAAGATGATATTATAACACGACTGCTCCGAGGCAGCTTGGACTCACATAGTTTACAAAGACACACACACGCAGGCAGGCTAATACACACTGTGCTTTACTCCTCTGAATATTCATCCGTGTTTCCACATCATCCGCAGGTCTCCTAATCACAGTCACTTCCCCTTTAATCACAGAGCTCTAATTAGGTCCTAATAAACCATTTTGCCATCCTCTTGGAGCGCCTCTGTGTCACTCACACATCAAACCATGAAATACTATATTAAGGGCCTGTCAACCTCAAAGGAACGCTCCTCCAGCAGCAGTGATACAGATACTGCAGGCACACCCTCTTACACTAATTGAAATTATCGAAAGCTCCGCTTACATGTGACACTTGGCCATGTCTGAAACCGTGGACTGAAGTACAGCAGTCGAAAGCACGACGGTCGTGCCAGCGCTGAGGCTCTACTGGTTTCTCTGATGTTGGGTAATTGTTTAAACCTGAGTGGATATGGCACGGGGCCTCATGCTGCCTGTTCTGCCAAGAGAGGGAAAAAAAACTGTTCCTCGCTCGCACTTTTCTCCTCCGTTTCTTCTGTTCTAATTCAGTCCAACATGGGGCTTGAAGGAAAGCCTCAAGGATTCCATGTTCATCTTGGGGAACCAGTGTTGGGGACGATGATCACTGACCACAAGTTGATAATGATGACTGTTTAATTAGAAGCCTTTCTTTGGCCTGGCCACAACCCAAACTCCTCCACCCTGCAGATGGTGACCAATAAATTTAGCTTTGCTGAGGATAAGGAGGAACATTGTACCTCCCCAGTAAACCCTCAGCCCCACCCCAAACCGAGGACCTAAAACCTTTCTCCTCGCTGAGAGAAAAACGCAAACTGTAGCCCTCCTGATACAAAGGGCCTCTGACTGATGGTTCAGTCCAACAGGGTCTTCTAGATTTGGCGTTCGTATACGACAATTTTTTGCAATTGGCAATAACTTTTTCATGCAAAAACAAGGCCATCAGATTCCTGTGTAATTAGTCTTTTTTTTTTCTCGTATCCTTTTGAAGGTGTTTTTTGTTTTGAATCTTTATGTCGAACGCTGCAGCAAAAAAAAGCTTATGTGTGTTGTCGCTACAAATTAGTCTCCTCGCAACCAAAGCATGATTACATTTTTTTCAGGGTTGTGTTTAGGCAACTCGCAGCACTTGGTTAGAGTTATGGAGACGCTGTGGTTATGCTGAGCACATTATGGTTTAGGTTGGGAAACTAAAACAATTTGTTAAGGTTAGAAGAAACATGGTGAGCGTGGTAAATACTTAAAACAGAAAACTTATGACGTGATGCATAACCAGCCAGCCTGACCTTCTCCCCTTGACTTTACTCTGCAGTATAAGAACGTAAAACTGCAGCAAATTAGTTGCATATGAAGATGCACAGGAGGGAAAGCTTGAAGTCATTTGTATATATTTGTTCGCGGACTGTCGGGTCATTAATTGTGGTCGTATCCCACCCAAAGCAAAGGATTCATCTTTTTCTACAAATACACTGAACGTTTGTACTTTAATTCGTGTTCCACACTTTCTTTCCATTCTCTGAAGCAAAGTTTTTGTAGATTTTACAGACTGTTCTGTGAAATGGAAAAAAAGAGTGAGTGTTACTGTTCCTCAAACAGGACAACCCCTCCCATCATCTTCATCTGGTCCTCCTCTCCCACCTCCTGTCTATCATCCTCCTTCGGACCAGCCTCTCCTGGAGGTTTCTACACTGTGCTGCCTCTGTTAGTGTGTGTGTGTGTGTGTGTGTGTGGGCGGGCGTGCGGCGTGTGCCAGAGTGGCTATCCCCTCAGATTGTCAAAGAGGCTCATGGGAAATTTACTGCATTGGCCAAACCACAGGCTTTCTCTATCATTTCAGCAGATTTCTCTTTTTCAGTCCCATTCAAGAAAGTGATTATCGCAGTCGGTTCCTTCTTGGGCTTTATTCTTCGAGCTGTGAGTCCGTTTCTCTCGCTGTAGATGCACTTTGCCTAAATGTGCAGCTGAGCCAATCATAAGTTGCTTATAGGTGCAAATACCGACTGGGTGAGATGTTTCCACTGTGCTCAACAGTTGTTTCTAATATCCGTGTATATTATTTCATCAACCCTCCTTAAAAAAACGTCCAAATGGCTAAAATTAGATTTTTTTCTGGTTGGTTTAAGATGAAAGTTGATTTTTTTTCTTTTCCCGAACATTAGTGTCTTTGCTTTGCTTATGGTCACATTATGGTGCAAGTAGACAGAGTAATGGATAAAGTCTGTCCTGCAGTCACTTGTGCGGCTGAGGTGGAGAAACTGAGCCAATTGGAAACAAATGAAATGTGAATGTCAGCTCCCACCTAATACAGAAAGTCTCCTCGACCACCTTGAAAACAGCGAAGATTTCCCTTGTGATTTATTCACCATGCGCACGATGAGAAGAAAAATCTATTTCTTAGACTAAATGGGACTGAGTGATCTACTTACTCATCATCAGAGAGGTCTGAGGCAACACCAACACTAACATCATTATTTGTGTGGAGTCTTCAGCCTCAGAGAGCCGCTGTAAAAATCAGCTCTCAGCCCGTCTTTTCACCGACAGGGTGAGAGCGAGCGAGGATAACAAAGCCAGACAGAGAGCGAGAGAAAGACAGAAACCGAGAGAAAGCTTGTGGTCGGGTCTGCTGAGGCCATTTGCTCATAATGCACATTAAGGGAAAAGCCTTGTAACACGTCCAAGTCGGTGTAAAAAGGAATTATCGAGAAAGGAAACAAAAGACCTGGGTAAGGAGAGATGCTATGGTTAACTGGATCAGAACTTTAGCCACAAGACCCTTTCCATCTATTCCCCCGCCCCCGCCCTCTTTGTCACTTTGATTTATTTTTGGCACCGTGCATTAGCATTTTCCACAGGAAAAACTGTTGGGAATCTGATTTCTGGCCCAATATGTCCTTTCTTTTCCATAACTTCCCCGCCTGTTTCAGATGTGACAGTAGCTGCTCCGTGATGCAAACGGTCCATCGGTGTTTGTTTCCATCCAGGACGGCTCACACCCGCTTCCGCGAGAAGATGGATTTCAGCGGCAACAACAAACCAATTATGTTTCTGTTGTGACATTTATCGTCAAACATGTGAAGAACCAACTATGGTTTTAATCCACATATTGAATGAGAATGAATATGCAAGATGCGGTGTCTCGGATCATTTTAGCATTTATTTAATTATGCGGGGAAGGTTTTCTTGATGAAGTCATATTGAGCCAATTATCTGGACCAGCCTTCTGCATCATGGATCCAAGAGCTACACTGTGGTAAACGTGGTCATTATGGCCGAGCCTACACGGCCGATACCTACCGCAGCGAATCACAACACAGGTTTCCCTGCCTCCTTTTAGAGCCTGATCTCAGATCTGCAATAGGTGCATAGTTGGACAAACTGTTCTCTACGCAGCTCTGGCAGCCACGTAACATTAGCCTGGAGCTAGCTAGTAGCTACCTCACGACAAAAAACACCTAAAGCTTAACAATCTTATTTTGTTGTGTAAATTTGTTAAGCGTTTTGCATGAATCTGCATTTGGACATTTAAGTTAGGTTTGCTTTAGACTGTTCACAGTTAACATGTTAAATTTCAACTTAAGCAAAAAATAAACTGTTCTTATCGTCAACTCTCATTTTGCATTTCAGATTTGGGACACCCCCATGGGCCATATGTACTAGGTCTGCCCATAGTACCATCAATACCCAACCCTAGTCACGTATTCAGACCACACATGGCTCAAGAGCTTGTACACATGCACACAAACACACTCTGTATTAGCAAAAACACTAATATGCCAGACTGATCTAAAAACAGTTGTGTGCCAGCTAACCAGCGCCCAGCATCCTAGAGGCTGGACGGCAGAGTGCAGGAGCCAGATCGGTCGGCTTAACCAGAACTACAGAGCATATTTTACATCTCATGTCAGATCAAGCTGGCAGAGACCAAGCCGGCTGTCAACCTCCACCAGCTGGATAACGTCTAATTGTTCGGCTTCATACTGACAGAGGAGACCTTCTAACAAAATGAAGTACATCAACTTTCACAAGCTGGAGATCAATTGAGTATTCTACTCACAAAGGGTAAGTGAGTGAGTCACAACCTTGTGACTCATGCTCAACCCTGAACGTTGAAATTATTAATGAGTAATGAGTGTTATTCATAAGAAAAAAAAGACTTTCAAATGAGCTTTGTGATGAACATGGTGAGGGTGTTCTTAAGGTTCACATTATATTTACATAAAAACTTCCAGTGTCACAGCTGCCTATGCTGGCTGCAGTTATATTTTCATATAGTCCTCTAACACTCCCTCCAAGGCAGCGGCTTGCCCAGGGGAACGGCCTGATCCACACACACACACACACACACGCACACACACGCACACACACACACACACACACACACACACCAATATTGCGGATCACGAGGAAAAGGCTTGTTGTGATGCTTTTGTGCGTGAGCAGCACAAAACCCCACATTACACTAATCTCTTTTCCCTTGTTCATTCACAAGACACACAATCTTGTGTCTTCAGAGCTTCTCTAAGTCTAGGAGGGCAGAAATCACTGGGGGCTTCTTTTTTTTTATAATCCCACTATTATGCAGCAAGGTCACACATACACACAGTATGTAGGCCGTTTATATGTGTGTGAGTGTGTATATATATATATATATATATATATATACATATATCTGTATAAATACAGTTTATATCAAATGCTGACAGTTTGATAAATAAGGATATTTTCTGTGCTGTGTGACTATATTATAAGGCTTGTGTGACTTCAGCAAGTGAAAGCTCTGTTACTGAGTCAAAGGGAAAAAAAACATAATTAATGTATGACTCTCTCAAACAAAATGGTTGCCAGAAGAAAGGGTGAGAAAACTAACTTGTGTGTGTTTGTGTGTTTTTCTTAAACTGGCTTTCGATTCCGTATCCAAACGTCTGCAAAGGGAACATGAAGCAACACGAGTGTTTGTTTAAAATTCAGTTTCAAACACCTGCACTCTTTTCACACAACCTGATGTTCTCAGCCTTGGTCCATATGCTGCGTGTGTGTGTGTGCGTAGGGTTTGAGTGAGAGAAAGAGAATATGTGTGTATGCATGTGTCGCTGTGCTTGTGTGTGAGCGGTAAAATGTGTGCATGCGTGCATGTGTGTATTCATGCGCAAGGGGACTCCAAAATCCACCACATTTTAATTACTGCCCGGCTGCACTGTGTGGCTCTTTGATATGGAAATAAAGGCAACCGTCTTCAAACAGCCACTGTACAAATCTTCATTTGATACATAAAAAACAATGAGCTCCACTAATTCCTCCACCTGATTACAGTCCCAGACCTGTGTCACTAACACGTGGCCACCAAGGCCAGTCCAATTAAATCTACATATTAATGTGCAATTTAAAAAAAGATATATCAACACAGGCTACTTACCATAGCTGTTGCATTTGGAAATGAAAGTTAATTATGCACAACTATGCTATGGGCAAAAAAAAAAATGTCCAATTATTTTGACGAAAACCTATTTGGTGGGAGAGTGAATGATACAGATCAAAATGAGCCACTTAGGTTACTTGTGCAATTATACAGCTCCTGTGAAGATACACATATTTAGACTTTTTTCATCTGTAATCCTTTAATGTTAGCAATACTGTTCACTTACAGCAGCCAGAGGGACACGGGGATCTAACGGAGGAGGGAGAGGAAAAAACAGCCCCTGCCCTTGTCCATGTTCAGTAAGTGTCGGAACACGTAGGATCTATTTGTTCCTGAACAAAATCCTGCTTGTGCTCAAGTTCAATCTTTGACATTGGACAAACCTGGGTCGGCTTCATTAAAAACTCTAAATCAGATGGTGGCAAATGAGATTCAAAATCTAAAAGCTTGAGAGGCTTCTTTTTTAGTATTTTTTTTTTCAACTAGTTGGTGTGTCACATCAGTGTTTTCCACTGGCTCCCCATCCACACAGCGTTTTTTCATTCAGGACGGGGACCCGCTGGAGGTGGTGCTCCACTGTCTGCTCCTGATGACTCAGCCGAGCACTGATTTCCTGTCTTTCTCCTCTATGAGAGACGGAGAAAGGCCACAGGTTTTCTCCTGCATGAGCACAAATCCATTTCATTCAAATACAAGACCAATGTCGTCAGGAACCCGGTCTACCTCACCGAATGTGGCATCGGTGCACAGAGGACACTCTGTCACCGCATGCCTGCATTATACTGTGCAAAGCCAAAAACCACAGGGTCCCGTGACAGAAAGCCAAGCGCCACGACAGGAGGGACATGTCACTGCCTTCTCACCAACTTCTCGTGGAAGCAACAACTACACAAAAAAAACCCCTCTCATATGGCACATCCCTGTTAGGTTTTCATCATTGTTGAAATATTCTACCGCAAATTAGATAACACTTAGAAAGACAGATGTCACAACATGTGCTGCCACATTTATTATCTCCTGCCGTCCTCCACCCTTCTGTCGCCCCCCTCCTCTACCTTTACCAGGCCTGCTGTTGTTTACCTCCTCTCATCTTGTTTATCATCGAGTCTCGCAGACACTCCGCCGCCACCTCCCACACCACTCGGAGACGGACGGAGACTCGTACCCGCGCACCCCTCTGCCACCCCCACCTGCCCCCATCTGTACATTTTCGCCAGACAGCGTCCTGTCACTATAGGAACAAAATAGCTGTCTCTCTACAAAAAAAGAACACACATGTAAAGTCTGTAATGATATGTGGTCTAAATGACATCTGGTCGGCGTTTTGTTTTTTTTGACGTTTCCAATCAAAATGTTTATCGAACGATTACACGTGTCAAGACTGAAGGAATCCTTGCAGAATATCTGGGAGAAGGGAGATGTCACTAAATCACACACACACACACACACACACACACACACACACACACACACACACACACACATGCAGCAGTGAGCCTTCTACACCTAACAACTTAAGATATAAAGGGTCGGAGAGAAACTGGTGCAACTTTGACTTTGTATAAAATAATCCACATACAGTCGGTATCACACTTTTATTACTGCTGAAAATGACAACAAACCCTTATCATTGCAAACTTAAACCAATAGAAGAAGGGTTTTTTTTTGTGAAATCAGTTTATCACTAGTTGAAATTGGTTGGAATATCATTTAAGAGTTCAATTTTTCCCCTGCAGAGAAATACACTTCGGATAAAGCAGAGAAGCGAGGCCGTAAAAATTAAACCTACACTTTCATCCCTGTGTCTTTCAGATAAATAACACCTGGGTTTTATTGTAACACATTATAAAAACGAATGTATAGATCAGCACTGATGCAGGGATTTACTTTTCACTGAGTTGAGATTAAACTTTACAATAAAATCCCCAGAAAACAGCAGGTGCTCTTAACTTCATGACATCAGGCGAACACACACATATGTGGAGTGAAACAGAAAAATATCCAAACGCCACATAAGGCACATTTCTGTCTGCCACCCATCCCCTTCCCCTCCTTCTCTCCCTTTCTCCCTCCTTCTCTCTTCTTTTTTTCCTCTTTCTTTTTTTCTTTGATCCCACCAATTGCTGGCACAAGAGCTCAGTATAAACACATCCTACCTGTGGATGAGGAGGATGGATTTAAAAAAAAAAAGTAGACCCACAAATATCCTTCAGCTCCTGACAGTTGGTCTAAAACCCATTTTAAAGACGGGAGTTCATTCACACCACTCTCACTCTACTGCTCAGCAATGTGCAATAATGCAAAAAATAAATGTGTCTGCAGCAGAGTTGCTCCTTAACACGGGAGACATTGAACTCGGGACAGACTGCAGCAGGATCCGTTTAGACGAGTAAGCCGGGTGGCTTCTCTGGACCCAGCGTGTCAAAATAAAAGTCCTAAAAAAACCTCTGAACTCACTGGCACATCTAAAGGTTACGCGCGGAGTCCAGGTGGAGCGAGGCACGCTGCCTTTTCTCCGTCTCGCAAATAAAATACGCTTAAAGTCAGCCCGAGATCCCCCCGCAGATGAAGTCCTTGAAAACACAGAGGCCAAGTCAGTAAACATGATGAATGTGATATCATTGCTCGGTCCGCCATCACGCACCAAACCAACGGTCACTCTCTTTTTTCAATTAGTGTTTTTAATCGTGCCATCACAGACGGCAAAACAGTTATGTTCCCATAACATAAAGCAGCGGAGGGGATGTGAGGGGAGCAGCCAAATATCAACGCACGCACACACGCACACTCACACAGAGAGAGAGACACACACACACTCTCACACACACACACACTCACACACACACACACACACACACACGCACAACGTTTCCTCGGTTATTACGATCCGAGTTGTGGGCTAAAAATCGCCAAGAAGTGCACAAAGGAGCAAGGTGGTTCATTAAGACTGTTCCTCCTGTGCGCAAAAGCATAAGTGCGAGATGTTAAATGGGAGCAAAGTGCGGGCTCCGTGCGTCAGAGGGGCTGCGACGCCGCTTTCCACTCTCTCCCCTCCTCAGCCCTGTGCGCGCTGAGCGACACGCTGAGCTGCAGCAGCCGTCACACACCAACTCTTATAGAGACACAGACAGAGCCGAGTGTCCCTGTATAGCAATCAGGACAATGTGCTGAATGGGCAGTCTAATTATAAACGTGCCATTTAGGCTCGCATTTGGTCCCACAACCGCCTTACCTTATGAGGAGACCTGCGTCCGCACAGAGAGCGACTCCTCCATAGGATCAGAAGTTTACCTCAGCACAAACAACTCCGGGTTTTTATTTTATTTCTAAGAGAACCCTGGAAATGTGTTTTCTTATATCAGAGGCGTTTTAAGAGCAGGGTGTGTATTTATAAGCCGTTATCCACAGGTGTTTTTCGTGGTTAAAAACGCAGGTATTCCGTTTTTAATAAACACAACAAATGCGCATTAATATGATTGTATTTAAAATGGTTTACAGTGTTGTCCTTCAGGTCTTTTTCTATTCTAATTAAAATAATAACATAACTCTTGCATTTGTTTTAGGAAAACGTCTTAAAATCATGACACACGTCTGCGTAACACGCTGACAATATCATCCCTCCATCTGTTGTATTTAACTTGTATTCCCTTTATAATAAACCTAATTAATCACTAACTTTGTGCAGCATAAATATTGTATAAAAAATATTGTAAGTGATTTCCATATAATCACTAAATAATTAAAGTTTACATTATGATCTAAAAAATATCAAAACAATAATGATTTTATTTAAAGACCTGCGAATTAATTGTTTCTTGATTGTCTTGTTACAGCGGCGGAATAAAAGGCGAGAAAAGCAGCTGTATTACGCACGTTGGGACTTTTCACACCGAACTTGAGCTGAGTCCGCCGAGCTCCACACACCTCTGCGTAAATGGAAGAAAAAGTGTCCGTTCAAGTGCATCTGCTCTTAATGGACATGGTTACATTTCATTTATGGCGCATGCATTCTTTACGGGTCAATTCCCCGTGACCTCCCGAGAAAGTTGTTGGGAAGAGTGGATTCCCAGCAAGCAGCCTGAGCCGGGGCCGACCACTAACTCTGGGTCTGTGACAATTAGAAAATCAGACAGAAAATGTGCGGACGAAAGACGCACGTCCCTGTCAATGAATGGTACCGCGTCGTGGACACAAGTGAAAGTGCCCCCGGCACCAGAGGAAAGTTACGGGACGTGTAAACAACACACACCAAAACCACTGTCAACATTTACACGTTTAACACAACAGTGACAACCACGGGTTTTATGCTGTTTGGTTAAAGTGCGATCAACAGTCTGAACTGCGTGTGTCCGCTCGCGCGGCTGCCGGGATAAACAAAGGGGGAAACAAACAACAAACGTGGGTTCAAACCTTGCGGCGGTGTGTGGGGATGTGTCGCAGCTGACTTGAGACCAGGTCGGATGTCGGTTATCGCTCAGATTCGCTGATTTCCGCGGTGAATCCAGCAGCTCATACACGCGCCCCTCTCCGCCTCCTCTTACTTCGGCGTGTTTGGGTGAAAGCGGCGCATCAGACAATCGCGGTGATTAAAGTTTTGACGGTCACGCACACACTCGCGGACTGTCTCTCTCTCTCTCTCACACACACACACACATACGCGCGCGCCTCGTGGACCCAACGCGTCCACTTTACTTTCTGGAAGTGGTTTTCCAGCTGAACCGCGCGCACCGTGTCTGTGCCGCGCCGCTCCACTGACAGACAGCGCGCTCCGCTCCACTTTTTCTTTTCAGTGGTTCGGGGTGGTCGTGGTGGTGGTGGTGGGGGGGGCAATCGGCAACAAAAACACGCAGCAGATGAAAGCGTCGGCCCCACCGCGGTGCTGCGTGTTGACAAAAGTCGAGCGGGACGTGTTGTTTACCTTGAGGATCCGGGCCGTGGCGTGGATGAGCGTGCGTCCTTCCCCTCTCGTGCCTGTGCGCGAAGACCGTCTCTGAGCTACAGGATCTGCTGCACTGAAAACTTACTCACACGCGGCCGTGCGCAAGGAGAGGGATCCCGGGTCTACTCTCTGTGCGAACTTCAGCTGTCCCACTCACTGAAGGAAAAAACAAGTGGCTGTTGTAGTTCGACTACCTGTTCTGTCTGTCTGTCTCTCTCTGTCTCTCTCTCTTTCTCTCTCTCTCTCTCTCTCTCTCTTTCTGTCTCCCCCCCTTTTCTCTCTCCCTCGCTCAGACAAGAGGAGACGGAGCTGATGCTGTCAATCTTGGCAATCAATGCGCGCAGCCATGTCGCAAGTATTCAAAGCATTTCCCGTCGTGCAACATCAGAAAGTGAGTGGCCAGGGCATTGATCTGAGGAAGGCAAAGAGGCAGGACTACCCCACCACCCCCAGCCCCCACTCCTCCTCCTCCTCACCCCTCCTCCTCTCAGACAAGAGATGCGAGAGAGAGAGAGAGAGAGAGAGGGATGTGTGGTGGAGGAAAAGTGGAGTCAGGGAGGATGGTTACTAGCCGCACTTTATTCACTTTAATAAGCTTTACTTAAATGATCATCACTGCACGGGCTGCACACACACACACACACACACGGGCGTGCGCACACACACACTGCCCAGCTCAGCGGGACTTCTCTCCTTAGTTCACTTTTTTCTTTTAACTGACACGTTTCCTTTAGAATAAATTTGATCAGAGAAATGACGCGCTGACCTCTCCGGAGCTAAAGTGAAAGAGTATTCAGAGTTTTGCAGGAACAGAGAAAAAATGTGTGATTTGAGCTGAGGAGATGAACCCGGCGAGAGGAGAAGGAGGAGGAGAAGGAGGAGAAGGAGGAGGAGGAGGAGGAGGAGGAGGAAGAGTTCAGGGACCAGTTTAGACTTGTGTCATATTTGCATGAAAATCAATCGGCAACTAAAAATACCAGCAAAGCGAAGCTCCTTGGTCCTCAACTTAATAAGAAGTGAAACCTGATGATATCACACCTCGTTTTGATTCACAAGCCACTCGCACATCTCCGGCTCTCCAGTCAAATGTTTGCAAATGTCCTGTCACTTTATCCACCTCAGCTTTTCTGGATATTAAAGATAATTATTTGTACACGTCATCCCGTCAAACATTTATATTCCTCTCGTCATGTCGAGCGTTTTATTATTAACGTATTGTTTTAACACTGCGTTGTTGTTCTTAATATTATCATGAGATAATTAAATTACAACATTTAAAGAACACGCTAAAAATAAAAAGCTCACCGTAGAGACGTTATTAATTCGGATAAACACACGATTTAAATTAAGAGACAGATTTAAGAAATAATACGATTAATGTGTAATTTTTTTATTGTTGTTAATGACTTCAGATAAAATATTATTTAAAACCGAATTTCCCAGATTCAAAGGCTACATTTATTTTGCATGCATACAATTATTTTGAAGTTACTGAAGCTGTAACTAAAATAATCAATATTATGCATCAGTATGTTAATGTATGTTATTCAGTTAATATTATGTTAGAATAGTAAATGAATCCTATGTTATTAAAAAGAAAATAACAAGCTAAAGAGGCCAGGAGCACAGATCCCTCGTCCAAACAGAAGCTTTCTTTCTTTTTCTTTTTACAATGAAACACTTCTCTTGTTTGACATGATCCAGATGTTTGAAATGATCAGCTGAGCTCAGGGGAGGCCACACACACACGCACACACACACACACACACACACACACACATACGCACGCACATAAATAGCAATTGTAAGAACAGTACACAGATCAGACAAGAAGTAAAAAAAATAATAATAATAAGCCGAAGGAAAAGTTGTAATCTAAAAATCAATCGCAGCATTTGGGTGACAGAGACCTAAACCTAATAAATGAACACGTTCCACAGCACTGATCCTCCACCAGTCACCTATTCTACAGGATTCATCATGTCACAAGTGTCACAGCAGCAGATTCACATGCATCACACAACAGAAATAAGAAAGTTACTCACACAGAGAGCTTCAGACAGCACGAGGAAAATCTGATTGTTAACTGCAGAGTCACATAGAGCTGAAAGAGGGAGGAGAGGCACCGAGAGAGAGGGAGAGGGAGAAAGAGAGTGACAGAGAGAGAGGAGGAGAGAGAGAGAGGAGGAGAGACAGAGAGAGTGAGAGAGAGAGAGAGAGACTCATCCACAACGTCACACCATCAGATTCCAGGAGCATCGCAATGTTCCAATATAGACGCAGCAACAACTTATTATTTCCTTCTAAGTTTAAAGTCACCTTGATTCCTCTTGTTCAGAAAGCTGCAACGTCTGCAGTGTGTGTGTGTGTGTGTGTGTGTGTGTGTGTAAAATTCATATTAAATAAAGAAAGAAAGAAAGAACTTACCTTTCGAATAAGAAACTTTCTTTCTTTACTTCTGAACTTGAGCTCCTCCTGACATTAAGCGATCTAAAATGATAAGAATCTATTTCTTGCCTCCTCTTGTTCTAATGTAATTGTAAGTAGTGATAAATGCTCCCTCACGAGTCTCACTCTGTATTTATCCAGATCCACGCATGATGCTTCGCATGTGATGGCTGCTGCGAGTCTGAAGCTGCGGACTTTCCAACTTGCCACCCGCACTGAAGCCTGGGTTTGACGTGTCTCATGCGCCACCTTTTGGACACCGCGGGAAACACATGCCTGTGTCGCCTCTGTCCCGCAGCAACAGGAGATGGGAACCACAGACTCCTGCTGTTTTTTAAGGTGAATTTTAATGCTGCTTTAAATTATTCTCACATTTATTCCGTAATAGTGGACTATAATATCGGCTCATCGTAAAGGATTCATTATCCATTCAAACACGCAAGCTTGATGTTTATAGAACACATTTCCTAATGACTAGCTGATCTCCATCAGAAGCTAAATAAATGATTTATGACTCATTATGTTTACTTTGCTTTAACCTGTGACAGACGATCCCTGGTGGGTTCATCCCAGCAGGTGTCCACCACATTTCTAAACACTAGAATTTAGCCTCCGCTTCTTCTTTTTTATTTACAAAGGTGACGGTGAGGGCTTCGTCTCTCCTCGGCTGGCAGAGCTGGCAGCCCGTGTGAGGAGTAAAAGAAAAGACAGTCCAACTTGTTGGGGGGTAGAAGGCAGACACATTTGCATACCCTGTGAGTCTTTGATGCATCTCGAAAAAAATTCAAGTCTAGCCCATAAATATTTGAAAAGGAGAGTGCATGAAAATCAACATTTTTGTTACATTAAATTAACATGTGTTCTTCTCCTGTTCTGCATGGTTAATTAGAGAACACCATTCAGTCAGTCAGTCGGTGAGGTGCGTGTGTGTGTGTGTGTGTGTGGGGGGGGGGGGGGGTCTTTGATTACAGTGCACGAAGGGAGCAGGTTTCAAAGGTGTGCAGCTGATTCATGCTCAGGACCACAGTGATTAGCATTCACAATGAGGATTCATAATTACCTGCATTATGAAAGAGGATTATAAAGACGGAAGGATAACGTGGGGTGTGGGTTCACCCCTTCATTCACCAGGAACAGTTTGTCCTAACCCACTATTTAGCATTTAGTAGCAACATGTAAACAATTAAAACAAGATTTATCACTCACTATGAGACAGTTATTAACAGGCATGTCTGTTTATTCATGGTTTGTTAACATCAACTATAAAGAGAGATCATATATATCTTGAATTGCAGAATAACACAATAACAGTCATGTAAATAGTCATGTGTCCAGAGATCTCTTTTATTTGAATACTTAAAAAGCTCCTAAATGACTTCATTGTGATTTGCTCTATACAGAGTGTAAAAATGTAACGTACAGTAAGAGGAGAGAAATGACGCAGCCCGACGTTCACTCTGCCGTCGAGTGAGTGAGACGTGGTCCAGTTGTAAAAAGACCAACTTCCACAACAACACAAAGAAAACAACAACACAACTTAGTCATTACCGGATGCCAAGTTACGCAATTAATTCAAACACTATCTGCATACATGCAAATCATCTCTCTCCCTCCATTGGACTTGCAAAGTGGGACGCTCTGTTCTCATTAGTTGACCCAAATCTCTCACTTGTAACTCTGGATTTCATCAAAGTTTAGTCAGGATCTAATATTTCCTTTCAAGTTAACAGAGAACCACTGATTAATCATGTTGAAATAAGGAGTGCAACATGCCATTTCTAATTATATAGCTATCAGGGACACCATCACACGGCCCGCGCCAACAATACTACAAATATACCAGTCTGTAGCACTGGTGGACACACGTTGACCAGTAATAGACTATATGTGATCTCTGTTGTCAGCACATTATATCTGAGGCTCGATCAGTGAATGAATGAGACGAGTGAATTCTCCTTCTGCTACCGCTGTCGTTTGTGTTTCACCAAAACATGGAGGCTTTGAGAGGAACATATTGTGTATCGGCATGTAGCTTTAATGCTGGACCATATGGCTGAAATCATATTGAGATGAAAATGTTGGTATGAGTCGATATCAATATGATCATTGTGATAAATGTCACATTATTGTTCCTTTTAAGTCTAAAGACTGATTTTCACTCCTGAGTAAAGGTCGTGGTTTAAACTCCACTTTACTGGGCAGTGACCAACACTTTATTATACAAATCTGCATTGGATCAACTAGATGTTACAGCTCTTCACGGTGCTCATACAAAGCATTATATTGATATATATATTAGACTTTTATTAAATTGCTCTTGATTAAATTTATATTGGGAGGATTATTGTTTTATTGCACAGCTCTATGTCGCTTTGCTGACTGTATGTAAATTTCCCTTAGCTGTGTGTGTGTGTCAGTGTGTGTGTGTGTGTGTGTGTGTGTGTGTGTGTGTGTGTGTGTGTGTGTGTGTGTGTGTGTGTCTGTGGAGCAGCTAGATTAAAGAGGAGGCCCAGAGGCATTTGCTTCATTTACAAAGCAATTGCTTTTATGTACAAAAAGCCCAATACACTGTAGGTATTGTAAAAGCCTAGCGTTTAAGGAACATGAGATGAATTCATTGTTTAATGTAACACAGCACATTCTCAACACGCACTTAATCATTTATGTCGGAGGGATTGTGTTCTCTTTCTGTTATATTACGCCAGTAAACGCATTATTCAATATTTATTATTTCTACACTTGCTCCCAAATGATGCCGCGGCTTTAATACATAAACACTGGGGCTCCGGAATCAAAGATTTCCACAGAAGCTATTGTTTTAATTTCTGCAAATAGAGCCACTGTGGTGCAGCGTGACTTTAATCCAGCTTTCTCTCTATTCTTTTTATAGCGCGCACACACGTTGGGAAAAATATTCAGTGATTCTTAACTCTTCAATTATTCAACAAATCTCCATTCTATTTCTTACATATTAAAAAATGTACCGTGTGCGGAGCTGGAGAATGATAAAACAGCATAAAATACTCTTTTGAAATCAAAGCACCTATTGCATCGGCTTCCTTGCTTTTGTATTTGTACAATTGCACTACAATCCGGATCCCCACTGTGTTTCCCACTGTAGTCTAATCCTCAGACACTGTCGGGGGGTTACAATCATATTTATGTGATGGAGATACTGGTATCACTGGGAATCACTGTAGGATTTCTCCTTTCTCTGCGGCTGTCAGGGGGGAAAGAGTGAATATGTTACAAATGCAGGGTGCAGTGTAGTGAACAATATAGACCTGAGAACAAGGTCGGACTCCTCAGCAGGGTCTCAGTAGGTTTCCTCCTTTCAACCACAGACCTGCCAATAAAGGAAAAAGAAGCAACACAAGTCAAAGCCTCAGCCTGATCTGTGTCTCTGCAGCTCCCTGTAAACACCGGAGCTTTATTCAGAGCGAGGTCTTTTATTTGCTGCTGCTTGTTTAATATGCTTTTATTTACGTGCAGAAAAACCCACCCTGACTAAGATTCCTGTCAGGAGACTGAGCCGCATGTGTCTAAGTCTCTCCCCATGTGAAGAAGCATCTCTGAAGCCAGTAAGTATTTAGTAAAGGATTAATGCGGGAGGCCGTGATTGCGTTTAACAGAACAGGACCCAATTAGCATAATAGGCCCTCTTTCATTCTCTTTGAAGTCCAGAGCATAGAATAACAAATGTATATGAACCAGCAGCCAGACGTCAATACATGGAAATGCCACAATTCTCAGCGGAGGGTCTCGGGTGAATTTCTCTGCAGGAGGAGGGAAAAACATCCCACTTTACTGCGGAGTAAGCAGAACAGAGGATGCGATGGGTTCTTCTAGCCACCAGGGCCGGCTGGTGCTGTGGGCCACCGATCCTGGAGGAGAGATGGAGGCAGGGAGGCTGTGGCTGCTGTGGGAGGTGCATCCTCTCTCTCTCTCTCTCTCTCTCAGGTGTTTTCAAAGCACCACGGTGCAGACGAGTGAAAGTAATTACTCTCCAATCAGAGATAAAGATGTCACTTGGGAGGGAGCCGCAACACAACAGCTCGCCGCGAGAGAGGAGAACCAAGGCGAGGGTGCTGCATCCATTAACATCCTGCTTATGCATATGTACGCCAGTGATTTATGATAAATGTAATAAATATTCGTATTGAAAACTGCAAGAAGTTGGGCATAAAGGCAATGTCTCACTTTTTTATTTAAAACATATTCTCACTATTCATTTCTTTTTGAATCGCATGTTCTTAGAGATTTCTTTTTACAATTGCAAAGGAGGTATGGGTTCATCATTTAAAGATATGAATTCTGTACTTCAGAATCCAGAGTTATTAGTATCCACCTTCTTGGGTGAAAATACACGGAATTAAAAATGCTCTTTTGAGATGGAAAGAGCTTTGAACTTAAGAAACACTTCAAGAAGCCTCTCAGTTTTTTTTTCTTGTATTGAAACTTCACCTCCTATGAGCCCGCCATAGTTTGGTTCCTTTTTCAAATAATAGAATGAGGTTTAATGGGTCATGGCAATCAATGTGGAGGTTCAAAGAGAATCCTGGAGCTGTGATGAGTGCACATTTTGTATGTTTCCTTTGTACATGATTGGAATAAAGATACGTTCAATAAACGCATCGGCGAAATATGAAAAAGAACAAAGGCTCTTTTGGGTTAAATGTTAATGATTAAATTGATTTTTTAGGCAAATTTTCTTAATCAGATTCAAGAATAACAAAACCATGTGGATTCAAGTGTCTAGACGTGGACAGCAGGAAAAGACAAAGCACCAATCTGTGGAAGGAAACACTGCCCTGTCTCTGCAAACACACTTTACTTGTTGCTGTTGAACTCGATGACTCCGGCTCAAACCCTTAGACCCTGAGGGATTATTTAGTCCACTACATGTTTCCAGGGGTTAAAATTTGCTGGAAATTCTTCCTTAATTTAAAACTGTTTTTAAATCGGCTCAGTTTGGCATCAAAGGCTAAGAAAACATTTAGCTTCGTTCCTCTCACAGTTACCGAGCTTCATATGTTTGGTTGATTGAATTCACTCGTCTGACAGCTTGGTGATCAACTCACTCATGTCTAAATATCAGAAATATCAGGAGATAAACACATTTGTGAACCATGATGAACCAGATGCTTTGTTAATATCTTTAATATTCACATTTTTATAAATTTCCATTGTGCAACCTCCCCCCCCCCCGCCCCCAGTCACACAGAAAATATGTTTAGGGTTATTTTCGTCCTGATGTAAGCAAAAATAAAATTCATTTTGGCAAGCTAGAAGGAGACTGGCAGTGCTACCGATACACACACATGATATCTCAAGGGGTTTGGCGTAAGAAAATGATCTGAGTCTTGATAAAAATAGTGACTGTCATGACACAGCTACTTACAACTTGTTCGTAACATTTTGTACCTGAAAAGAAACAAAAAGAAACTGGTAAATTTTCCCAGTTGAGATCCCACTGCAAGTACAAGCCAGTCAGTCATCCCTTGAAAACGCTATACAGTGTACAATTCAAAGTGCAATAACATGTAGAAAATATTTCTTTTTTTATTATTATGAGATTAACATTTGTTAGACACTCATAGTTAATAAGCACAGCAGCTCCCACAGTTTTCCTAAGGAAGCGATCTCTTAGTGCTGAGAAGTGTTTCGGAGAGTCGACGCTGTTTCAGCAACGGAGAGAAATGTTTTGTCGTGTAAATCTTTTCACACGGTTCCTCTGCTGCTGTATGGAAACGTGAAAATGTCCAAAGCCAAACTGGAACCTCTTTTCCTGCAGAATCCAGTGGCTGTCGGCGTGGACGAGCACCTCAGTGTCCAGAGATGGCTTGAGCTGAGAAGAGAGGAGGGAGAAACACAGAGTGAGGACGCAAACACTCACAAGTCCGAGAAGAAGACGTCCCATCAGTTAGTGAGTTTTTATGTTCGTCACAGAAATAAAAGACCAGGCTCTTTCTGTCTAGAGATCGATCAGAAACACATTTTTGCTTTTAATTAAGATTTAAGATTAAGATTAAGATGCCTTTATTAGTCCCAAACACATGCACAGACATGCAAAGGCACACTCATGCAGGTAGGGAAATTTAACTTCTGCTTTTGACCCATCTGGTGCAGGACACACAGAGCAGTGAGCGACCATGTACGGCACTCGGGGAGCAGATGTCGGGGGAGTAAGGTGCCTTGCTCAGGGGCACTAGACAGGGTAGGGAGACTCTTGGATTTTTGGACAGATCAATCCAGGTTCGTCTTATTGTTGTCTCTCCGTGGAGTCGAACCAGAGACGAACCAGAGACCTTCTCTGCCCATAGTCCAAGTTTCTGCCACTAGACCACCGCCTCTCTTATATAATCCTTAACACTAAGTAAATATTTTTTTTTCCTAGATGTAAATATGTATTAGTCAGGTGAGCATGTCCCCTAAACGTACACCTAAAGGTAGTAATAACTTACTAACTTGACTTAGTTTATAAAAAGTCACATCAGGGTACAATCATTAAGAATCTTATCAGGAGGTTTAAGGCAGAAATAGCTGCCACACAAATATGAAACCTGTATGATCAGTAAACATGTGAGTAAACCTCACACACTAGTGCAAAGTGCAAATTCTCACTAACTGTAAAGAAAACAAATGTGAATGTTGCAGGACCCCTGGTTAGTGAACAGTTGAGTGATCTCTGCTCTGGTTCTAGTATTTCGATACTGACACAGACTCTGACGATTAGATCCTGAATGTCTGATCGCAGAACTCACAACAACCAAGGACACATCACATTCCCACTAACAGCCGACCTGAACGTGAGGTCAGACGACTCAGCAGAAACAGTTTGGGGAAAAGAAGAAGGAGTTAAGGAATAAAGCCTCCTTATACAGTCAATGATCACATCATGCCACACTGACATCGGGTCATTTCATGCTTTGACCTCTTGTGACATGCATTATACATAAAGGTCAAAGGTTAAATGCAGCTGGATGGACACTGTCCTTATAATTATTCTACATATGTGTGGACATGAATGGAGCCTCATTCTCCAGCTTTTCATTTCAGCCTTCTTTGTCCACGTGGAGCTTTTTGCCTCCTAAGTGAACAACCACCACTTCATAAATAAAATGGAGTAATCAGGTAGTGTTCAGGTCTGTCTGATGGAGGTAAGTCTATCTTTAATATGGCGGTGAAATGACACTTCCCAGTGCGTTCCCAGTGACGCTGATTTCCAGTGTGTGTGTTCCTCGGGCTTCTCGCTGCCAGGCTACAGATGGGGAGCTAATTGGTGCGGAGGAATGCAGCTGTGCTGACTGGTGAACTGTCAAGGCGCTAAACCCGAAGGTGTCTCTTTTGTTAATTACACACAATGCTACAAGCGCTCCTCGCCGCCTTTTCTCTCCTCAATCAGCCATAAATATTTTGGCAGTGGTACAAAAAAAGAGGCAAAAAAAACAAAACAATTTACACACAGCTCTCACAGTGGGATGAGCAGACTGCCTGCAGATGTTTGTTTTGATTGTAATGGGAGAGAACGGAGAGGCAGGGCTTCCCCCCCCCGATCCAGACGAGAAGTGTTTCCCACGATCACAACAGAGCGCCCCCCCCCCCCCCCCCCCCCCACGTTAGAGGGAATCAGTGCGGCGGCCCCCGGGGAACATGAGCACCGTGCAACATGCAACTCAGGCCTTACTTCGTTTCTCGGGTTAGACAAACGTGTAGTGAATTCCGTTGCTTAGAGGAGACGAAGGAGCCAGAGGTGAGGGAGCCAGAGGACAAGGAGCCAGAGACAGGGGCGAAGGAGCCAGAGGACAAGGAGCCAGAGACAGGGGCGAAGGAGCCAGAGACACGGGCGGGAGAGGAGGAGGTGGAGGCGGAGGAGGAAGAGGCAGAGGGGGCGGGGGAGGAGGAGCGGGGAGGTTAGCCTGTGGTGGAACTAGTAGCAGGAAGAGGAGAGGGAGAGGAAAGGACAGAGGGAGAAAAAGGGTGTTAGTCCTGTGACAGGTTAAGGCTGAAAAAAGGTTGAGAACAAAACAATTAAAGGACAGAAATCTGTGACAGTGATGACGCTCTGTCAACTACTGCTGACTCTGCAGGAACTGGATCTAATGTCGCTCTATATTTTGATATACTTTCCCGGGGGGTTCACTAGAATCGTTTGTTCAGTCAAAATAACCCAATGAGAATGTTTGATAATTGTTAGAATCAATGATCAGAAAAAAACACAAATTATTCTCTACTACTGTGTCTCATTTTTATATCATTAAATATCTTTTGTACTTTTTAGGGCCACCTTTCGTTTTTTGAAAAGATATTTGTCATAGAAATCGTAGAAAATAAGGATTTTGAATTCCCGGAGCCCAAGATGGTGTTTTCAAAGATCGTGCTTTGTCAGACTCGTCCTAGAAGAATCCAAAAAATATAAAAATATTAAGTTTACATTCACACATGACAAAGACAAATCATGAATCCTTTCATGTGAAAAGCTTCAACCGGAGTGAAAGATTTGACATTTTGCTCAACTTGACAAAAGTAGCTGCTGGTGGATGTTGTGTCTGTGAAGGAGTCCCCGCCTTGACTCATGAATGGAGGTACAGATGGTTTCTTCAACAGCATCTTCACACACGTTTGCAAAATGACATGTACTGTACGTGCGTTTGCTTTTACCAGCTTTCAAGTGTATCGTAGTATAAACAGTTCGATGCAGATTTGATGAAATGTTGAAGATTTCAGGTGACGTGAATCACTGAGAGATATCGATTAGACAAAAGTCATCAGGTTGAGTCATTAACATCCACGCCAGCCTTAAGTGTTTGGAGGCTTTTTGTGATCTGTGCAGTTTCATTTTTCATCATCTGAACATTTCACCAGAATAAAAAAGGAGGAACTACACAATGTACTTTGTAAGTCATTAATATTTTGTAGATCTTTTTTGTTGAGATTCTTTTCAACATTTCTGACAAACTAATTACAAATGTAACGGATCAGAACACCACCTATTTTAATATATAAAGGCCAACTGTAATTAATTGTAGTGCTGAATATTCCTGCTTTCATGCTGGATGTATAATACAGACTCGTCTTGATTCGAAGGTGCACCCCCCACCCACCACCTCCACCACCTCCACCACCACACCTGCCTTTAACACCAAAGGGAGAGAAAGTCATTGATTCAGTCTCCACTGACAAGATGCCACCAGTTATATTCTCTGACATTTCTCTATGCTGGAAATAATGTTATAATTGTTGACTTTGCCTCGCTGTGCATATTAAGCTTCCACACATGCTGACAGCTTGAGTGTTACTGTGTGTGACAGATATACTGTGTGGGGTTGTGTGTGTGTGTGCGCGTGCGTGTGTGTGTGTGTGCCAGGCAGACTGACAATCTGCTGCAGCTCCAGTGAAAATAAACCTGCCTGCCTGCTGTAGAGTATGAAAGAGATGAAAAGTGAGTGCAGTGTCTTTTATGCGGGTTCAGAGCTGCGTTCAAAGCAGCAGCGGTGGTGTGCAGAAGGAGGGTTTGACTGGGTCATTGATCAGCTCACAAAATGGCCTCATCAAGCGATTCCTCCCCCGTCTGAAAGATCCCACACGGCTCGCAATTAGAAACTATCTGAGCCGCTAACAAGGAATAATGTTCGGTTATTAAGAAACGAACGGCCTTCCTGCCCGACTCTGCACCTCACGCCCTTCTCATCTCCACTTCATCAATCCAGCCTTCTTGAAAGGCTGCGTCCCTGTCTCTCTATCCCTGGTTCTCTTTCCCGCCAATAGAGATGTTAATTTGTTACTGGGAGAAAATTCACTAAAACTGTCTGCACTTATTTATTCTTTTCTCGCAGGTACAGTCATTATTTTGCCGAGTGCTCCTGCAAAATACAGATTTCCTCACTCCCTTTATAAAGCAAAGAAACCCTGAAAAGAAACTGAATGACCAACCTGCGACGAGTTTGCTCTTGAGCGAGGCCTCCGAAGCCAGAGCGTAGGACATGGTGATGATCCTCTCCTGCTCCTGCAGAGCTGAGTCCAGGGCCACCAGCCCCGCCTCCGGCTTGTCCACACACACCGTGGGTGCCAGGCTCTGCACACTGCACCCCATGTACACAGATACGTGTTTGTTATTGATATGATGAGTGCAATGGGGGTATTATCTTTCATCTTGGTCCAACCACGATCTGATTTTAATGGGCCACACTCAAATAGAAATGCAGTTCTGTAACACTTGACTTTTGATATTGCGTTGATGCTCTAACAGTAAGTCTCGATTCACCTTGACTTTGCCAGGATGCTCTTGATGCGCTCCACCTTACGATGCCGCTCCTCCTCCTCCTGAGGACTCAGCGGCTCCTCGGGCTCCGAGTCCACGTAGCGCTCTGGGATCAGCACTTTCTGAGGCTTAGACAGCTACAACAGAGACATGATGTGTGTTAGGACCCAAACTGCTTCGTCAGCCTCCTCTGCTATGAGGTGTGACACAGAACTACTCTAACACTTACACAAGTCTCATCGATTCATCAAACTGTATTTGTGCAGCACCTTTCATACAGATTAGAGCTTCACTGGCCGATGAGCCAAAAAATACGAAATCAACGAATACAATTAATTTCATAAACTGGAATAACAATTAAAAAAGATAAAAATAAAAAGAAGAGATCATCATTTAATGGGAAATTAAACATATGATAATAATATAAACAGTAATGTAAAGTGGAATAACATGTACAACAAAGAATAAAACAAAATAAAGGTATGTCTATAAACCATATTTAATTAAAAGCCAGGGTGAAGAGACAGTGTTTAAGCTCAGGTTTTAGGAATCAACAGATTTTTCTGAGTTGACATTAAAATAATTGACACATATAATTAATGATAAGTAGCAGGAGAGGTAAGAATGTGCTCAGGGATGAGCTGTAGCTCTCCTGAAGCTAAACCTACAACAAGCTGGTTTGTTTAAAACTGAAAGCAGCACACGCAGTCAGGGCTGCAAGTAATTGGGACAGTTATAAAAAAAACATTTTTCGTTAAGCAGCCTCTGAGCTTCAGCTCCTTCAATTTGAAATAAAAATAATGGACACAACAAAAGTTAAGTGCCAAGTCTCAGTTTTAATTTGAGGTTTACATGAATGAAGAAAGAGCTTTGTGGGAGCTGTCGCCCTTTAAACACAGCAGAGTTCAAAAGTTTAATTTTAATTTTAGGAGTTGAGAACTAATTACACTCTTGACTACTAAACGTTTCTGGCTGCAGTGAGTCGTTTACTGTTGGTTCATGCATGAAAAACAACCTCACACGTGGCTGGTGGAGGAAGAACGCCGCTGCACATAGAGAATGTGACTGTGTGAGACAGAGGCAGAGAAATGAGCTGGAAGAAAACCGATGTAATCCAACATTAGTGGGCGGTGCTGGTGATTCATCAACACAGGAGTACAGATCTGCTTTCTTCTTCTACCTCATTTGTCAGCCTCATCAAATCAGCACTCGATGTTACTTCCAACATTTGATTTATTTGTTTAGCACTGAAAGAGGGTGTTCATGTGACTATATCAATATCCAGGGTAGAACAAAACAAGCCGTCCGATCAACTCAGTCTAAAAATAGTTTGAGCAGTAGTGTGTCTAAAAACTGTTTTCACATTTTACCTCAAGAGGAATCTGATGTCGTACTGAGGCACTTTGGCAGGACTCACAGTTACATGACAACTCACACTGGCGTATAGCAGTCAATGCTGCTACTATTCACAAATTCAACATTCACCTCATTTCATTAACACAGTTGTCTTCCAATTATCCCACAATGTTGCTTCAGGAGGCTGATTTAGAGAACATGTTCCTCACTGCAGCTGAGGCAATGGGTATCAGCTCAAAGTTCTTCAAAACACCAAATCAGTTGGCTTGTTCTCTTTATTCAGCTCTCAGGGTCTAAGTTCAGTAACAAATAACAATCTCAGTTTGCAGAAACATCTTGTACAGTTTGGACTGAGGTCATTCAAACTCCAGCCCTATTTTCTGTCTCTGAGTAAATGTGATGTTCCTTCTTCTACCTTTATTTATTATCACTGCTGCATGGAGGATTCAATTCAATTTCTCTCACATTGTGAAAAAGAGTGTTTCTCCACTTTTTTGCGAATTTCTCAAGACATAATATAGAGCTCTTGATATTAAATGATATCAAAATCTGGATCTCTTGGATTAGATTTTGTCTCATAAGGGGCTGTTGGGCCTCGACAGACGTATGCACTCTACTGGGTGACATTCTAGTTGACCTAAGTATTGACATCAGCTGTATTTCTTTACTGAGCCAAAGAGAACTCACCTCTTTGTTAAGGTCCACGTCATAATCCAGTGGCTCCAGGTCAACTTCCTGTGCAGGAGGAGTCATGGCCGTGGAGCGATAGGTCAGCCATTCGTCAGACTGCGACCGGGGTCTCTCCTTGTGCTCGGGGGGTCTCTCCTCCCCCTGGACGCTCCTAACGCCCTGCGCCTCCTCGCCCTGAACAGCCCTCTCGAGCAGCTGCAGGTCAAACTCTTGCTCTCTCTTCCACTGGAATACGCACACAGGGGAAAACATATATATATATATATATATACTGTGAAACAAACAACAGGATGCTGCCATCAAGATGTCTCGATTCTCAAGTCAAGGTGAAACTGACGCGTTTCGCTTGCCTTCATGCTCGATGTCATGAAACTCGTACCTCGCACCTGTTAACACGGGTGATAGAAGAGAGGGCGTGTGTGTGTGTACAGGTGTGAAACAGAAAAGGGGAGCATGCATAGATGAGTATGCATGTGTAAATGAAATGAAAGGCTCTGACATTAGAGAATTCTGTTAATTCTCCACAACAGAAATAAGGAAAACGCCACAATGCCACTGAGAGAAACAGGAAACATCACTTCACTCACACCGATGAGGTTCCATTCATATTAACAAAACACAAATAATGAATGAAAAACATGGCAATTTATATTCATCAGAAAATATCGTTTATTTATTTGCAAACATTCACATGCAAAGTGAGGGATTCTTATAACTAACAAGTAATTAGCAGATAAAGACACTGAGCAAACAGTCAAATCATTTAACGTTTGTTTTCAGACTCATTAGTTTGTCTAAATGAAAGATGTCCTCTCACAAATCCTGGGGAGTGGAAACAGCAGGCCCCAAAACCCACCAACACTCAGATCATCTCCATCTTCATTCAAGTTAAAGTAAATCCAGTTAGGAAAATACTGTGAAGAGCTCGAGTTGAGTCGGTTTAAATAGACAGTGCTCAGTGCATGTCAGTGTTTAGGTCAGTAGAAAAATAGGAAAGGCACTTTATTTCATTTTCTCTCTCGTGCACACAACCACACACACACACACACAAACACATGGACACAAATACACAGACTGCTTTGAGACAGCAATTTGCTTAACTGAAGAACATTAATATCTGAATGAAGACACACAGGACAGACACCAGGTAGAAAACAGGGTGGTAGAATGGTTAAAGTACACAGAGTGAAATCAGCCACGGTCAAGAAATGAAATGATCAGGGAACAGAGGAGAGAAGGGATGGATACAACAGAGGGAAAAATGGGGTAAATACCCATAAATGATCAATGAATGTGAGGAGTTGATGTTATTAAGGTCCGATGTCTGAGGTTATTAGTGTGTTACATGTTTGATGGGCAAGACACTTTAAGATATTAGCAAGATTATCATCCCTATTTAAAAGTAATTATTTCCACCTCATAAAAACACGTTTCAGTTGTTCTACATTTTAAACACTTTTGTGTTACAGATTGTAAAGCAGAGAGTGTTAACTATCTTTGTCAGCCCTTTTTCACTGAAGACGTTTTGACTTGTCAGAGCAGGAACTGCACAGATGTAAATTATAAAAAGTGTTGATGGTTGGATTCCATTGAGCTGCTTCAGTTTCAGGTCCTGTTATTCTGCATATTGGCCAGTGTCACAGTGGCTTTAAAAGCAGCACAAAACAAAGCCAATATTTAAGATAGTAATTCTACTACTACTAAGGTAGTGGAAGTACCACCCTGCACCAATCAGTGCAGATTTAGTGAACATATTTTTTTGATGAGATCACGATGACCTTTGTCCACTGAAATCTATTCAGCTCATCTTTGAGTCCAAGTGAACGTTTGTACAAAATTTGATGGAATTCTCTCAAGGTCACAGCGACCTTTACCTTTGACCAACAAATTCCAGCCCTGAAGCAAAATGCCCCTGGCCACAGGCTGACTCAGACACAGGGGCTTAAACCCTCTGCGTTCCCTTCATCCACAAGTCAAAATGTCTGCTGGGAAAAAAGATCAATTCAAGCATGAAACAACATGCATGAAATAGTAGTGAATTATCATACTGCATTAATTGAATGTATTACCAGCTACTCTGAAGTAAGGCATGCACCACTACCGTAGGTCGCCATTCTCGGTTTGGCTGTCGTCAAGCATGAGAGTGTTATGTGTGATTCTGTTCTAGTAACATACTGATCCAAAGTCTGCAGAAAGCGGACGCGAGGATGCGGCGCGGCGGTCCCCGTGACTCAGGGTGCGTTTGCGCTGGCGGACGAGGGCCTTCTGGTGCCTCTTCATCCTCTCCAGCTGCTCGTCGGCACTCATCTTCCCCCTCTGCTGCTGCTGCTGCGCCGGCTCCCCGGAGTACAGACGCTCCAAGGCACTTTTTGGTCTCTCCTGAGAGGAGTGGGAGAGAAAAGAGAGAGTTGATACCAAGAGCAAAAGGTGCAGCTGAAGGTAGAGAAGTCGAATGAAAGAAAAACAACAAGCTAAACAAGAAGGTAGAAGCAGACAGCAGCTGATGTAAACAGGAAATGCAAAAAGAACACAGGAGATGTCTGCAGCGAACAGACAGAATCAGATGCAGAGACCATCGAATACGAAACACTAAAATCTGAGATCTTTTGATCTTCAAATCCTTCTTGAAAATTATTATTAATATTTTTTACCTGGTGATTTTAAAAGCTGACATATTAAGATTTACATCTGACAGTGGGGGTGGTTATTATTTTTGCAAAAGCCCATGGTGCAGAAATTACAGCATCCCTCACTCCACCTGTGAACCTCCAGCTGGTTCTGATGGAGCCAGATGAACTAAAGCTCTTAATATTAAAGAACTTAACTCTCAATTGATCTTTCAATGACTATCATTGATATGAACCAGAATTGAGAGTTACATGCTACTTCTTGTATATCTGTGCCGTCTATCTGTTTATCTGTGTCTTCACTTTGAAATCTGATTTTGTATTTGATGTTTGATCCGATTCTTCATAAATTAGTCTGTGGCTCACCTTCATGCCGGCAGCTGAGGCTGATCTTCGGATCGTCACATACGACGAGATGCTTGAAGACTGATTTAGTCGGAGTGAGGAGCCAGCAACTCCTGAGGCAGAGCCGACATCAAGACACTTGGCAATATGTACATGGTAATACGAAATATATTTATGTATATACACAAAAATCTTGGTTAGTGGAAATGAGGTCATCTGCATCCTACAGGCTCTTTCATCCACGCACCTCTGCTAGGTAACGTCTGGTAACCTCCCTCATGTCCAGATGTTACTACACTGATGTGACTGGAGCCGTCTCCAGCTCCCATGAGCTCCGGGTCGCTCAGGAAAGGCCTGAGTTCCACCTGAGACACGCAGACAGAGATCAGAGGCCAATGAGAAACTTACATAGAGAGATGGCAGCAGCTACACAGACACACAGAGAGAGGGTTTGTACCTTACTGTCTCCATTCGTGTACTGGCCGATCTCCCTGTCCCGCTTACGCTCGTCTGACTGTCGCTTGAGGCCCCGGACAGACGTGTGTCTGATGACCGTTGTCTCCCGGGGCAATGGGGGCACAGTAGGGGGGGGCTCATCTGGACTGTAGACTTGAGGTAGAGGAGGTCGAGGAGGCACATGTTCCTCACCCTGCACACAGAAAATCTGTTAAACAATGTGAGATAGTAAATGAAATGTGAAGGGCTGAGCAAACAAAGTAAAGAGACTTGATTTGATCTTTAGTTTCTAACAACCAGCTGAAGTTACTTCTGTGGCGAAAGGTCCCTCACCCATTTGAGCCCACTGGTGAACGTGGAGGAGTGGTGCAAGAGCTGCTGGATGGGGCTGGAGGAGAGGGTGGGGGTGTGGCCACTCGGGCTGAGGTGGGGGCTGGGCTGCTGATGCTGGGACAGCCTCATCTCCATAGCAGACGGGCTCCCAGACACAGAAGGCACTGATGATGCCGACACTGAAGGCACAAACTTCCTCTCTGGGGAATGGGACGTATATGAACATGTAACATGAACACACACTGTAAAGACTGTGCTTTCTTTTCCCATGGTAAATGTTCAAGGCATCAGCACAGAGTATAGGTTTAAGAGGCTTAATGACAACACACAGAAGCATGAGCACATAGCAGATACTGCAAATACAATTTTCATTGTTCACATTTAAATTGAATTATGCTGTTTTTTTAACCTGGGCCCAATGTTTATAAATGATATGGATAAACAGGTGTGTAAATGAATGTTACTTACAAACACCTATAATATCCTATATAACCGGAGAGGCGTGGTCTAGTGGCAGAATCTTGGACTATGGGCAGAGAAGGTCTCGTCTCTGGTTCGACTCCACGGAGAGACAACAAAAGACGAACCTGGATTGATCTGTCCAAAAATCCAGGAGTCTCCCTACCCTGTCTAGTGCCCCTGAGCAAGGCACCTTACTCCCTCAACATCTGCTCCCCGAGCGCCGTACATGGTCTCTCACTGCTCTGTGTGTCCTGCACCAGATGGGTCAAAAGCAGAGGTTAAATTTCCCTACATGCATGAGTGTGCCTGTGCATGTCTGTGCATGTGTTTGGGACTAATAAATGGATCTTAATCTTAATCTTAATAGTTATATTGATCGCCACCATTAGTTGTGTCACAGCTGCCCTGGCTACAATGTAATCTTACGGGGGAACTGCGACGCTCCATGGAAAGTCTTCTAAAGGTTCTTGTTCTCATTCAAATACTAATAAAGACTAATCAAAGATTAAAGTCCTACTCTCAGGTCTTGTTAGTCTTTGGTTGTTGCAGGAAGACCGGGATGGACAAGAGAGTGAGAGAGTTGGAGAGAGGAGTTTGGATTTTAATCAGATAAACCATAATGGCAGAATCAGTGTTATCAGCTACTGCACGGTGTCGAGTGGAACTCCTCATTGACTGAGACATGTGCGATGTTGCCAGATTCTGAGCAAAGACCAAGGATGAAAAAATCTACCTTTCATTGTAAAAGAAAGCCATTTTAGTGGATATTTTGTGGACTGTCCCAGTTGCCCCATTAGATTTTGTTGTAGCCACTAATGTCGTGTCACAGCTGCAAGCAGAGGTGATCTACTGGACTGATTACAATGTATACAGTTTAGAACATCGGGCCCAGGTTGAAAACTACCAGAATCTTTCTTCAAAACCTGCAGGAGGCCTCTTGTCTTACCTGGGTTGGTGACAGAGGAGATCGTGACTTTGTAGTTGGCTTTACTGCTGCTGAGACCTGCGATGACATCCTCAATCCTCCACAGCTCCTTTCTGATCTGGACTTTCTCCTGCTGCTCGTACAGAAACATGGACCTCAACACGGACACATTTTCCATAACATACACGGTAAATTAGCCGTGTACCAAAATATGAATTAATGATCACACACACACACACACACTTATGTACTTATTGCATATATGCACTAATTTGTAAAGTGAGATCACTGCTCCACAGACCTGAGAGAGATCCGTGCGGTTCATGTGTCCCTGCAGGGCTGACTTCAGCCAGTCCACATCTCTCTCCAGCCGACTGTATTCATTCCATGCGTTCTCCATCTCCTGCAGAACAAAGACAGAACGCACTTCATGCTTTAATGAGACAAGAAGCAGCCTCCAGTGAGGAGTCATTACACAAGCCAGTGCTACTTCAAAATGTTTTAACCCAGAGATTTACAGTCACGCTTCACACGTAAGCTCACGTTACGGGGTTGCAAGTATCTTGAGTTACTCCTGTTTAATGCTTCCTCGTTGAAATCCAGTGTTTATAGCTGATTCACTGATCTGAGTTTGTTTCCGTCGTTCAGTCAGTCATATGCATCACCTACTGTCCACTGGGAGAGTCATATATGTTTGACTACAGCCAATGTGGTTGGAAAATACCTTTTAACTGTTGTGTAATCCTGTATTTTCCATTTAAAACTCGCCTTCTTACTCAAACACTGAATATTTAGAATATCACAGAGGTTTTTTTGACTGAAGCATTTTTCTGTGAAGTGGAGACATGCACTCCTGAGTTTCCCTGTGGCCTCGGGCTCATCCCCGGGCGCGCATTCTCACGTTGTCACCGTCGAGCTGAAACATGGTGCCATTTGAAGAAACCATCAAAAAGGGACCAACTAAAAATAGAGATGAACACGATGCTGATACTGAAGACGGTCCAACCAAAAAGAACATGATGCAAGAGGTATGTGTATGATCTAAGTGGAGGAGACAGTGTGAGTGGTTTGAATCAGGATAAACCTTCCCTGTCAAAACTAAGTGTGAGGGAGCTGCACTTCATATTTCAACTTAAACGAAGAATCTGTATTTTCCACTATAAGCACACAGAACTTGTGAGTGCTGCTTGGGTCTCACCGTGGAAACTTGGGATATTTCCGCCCTGATGTGCACCACATCCTCTTGTAGTAATTTCTGCTGATAGGCAATCTTCTCAGCGTGGGACGGCTGATCTCTGTACTGCTCCATCTGCTGGTGGGAAACATCTAGCACAGACTCTAACTTGTCCTAGATAGGGACATGAAAGACACTGTCATGATGCAAGAAGCATTAATGAGCCACACTGATACACCAACACGGGCCAGCACACACACACTCGCTTACACAAACAAGCAAGCACACACAAGTTATACGGTGTATTGAGAAAAACATATATGCGGATGAAACAAAAACCTTGTCCTCCTTCAAAGTTCGTATCGTGGCCTCGAGCTCCTGGAGAATCTTGTCTTGTTCACACAGTCGACTTAATTTCACCTAAAGGAAAAAGAAATAGAAATAAAAAAGAGATAGAAACTTCATACACTTCTCCTTCTTATTAGTCTCTGTTAACCTGTAATAATTCAACAGTGTGGAGACAATACAACAATAAAAACTGAAAAGAGATAAAACAATAAGTGGACTGATGAGGTACAGTATCTGTTAACAACACACTGTTCAGTTCTTGTCTTTGTGGAGCTACAGTTAAACAGCACAGCCAGATAAGATGGATTGATCGTCTCCCGTAGTCTCCGCTGTCTGGGAATATGTCAATAAGGCTCATCTGTATGAAAACCCCAGAGGAATTCCTCTCATCAGCGCAGTGAGAAATATCAAAAGGCTCCAGACTGTCTAGTTTGGGGGCGAGAACTGGTAATACCCATTATAAGTAATCATAATCAAAAATCCATATTTTCACATTCACTTTTGGCAAAAACCGCCTTAATGGAGAGTGACAGATTTGTTTTCCCAGAAATGGGTTATGTGTTTATGAAAACAGCATAAGACTGCCTACTTCACAGCCTTTCTCACACAGTGCATTTCTCTCCTCAGATCTATTTATCATTCTGTTCAATTAATAATTAAGCTGTTTTTATTTTTGCTGCCGTATATTGTTGTTTTTAATTGCATGAAATATTCATTGTTCAGACAAATTTACTGGCAATTTCTTATAAATTGTTAAAATGGAACAATGCTAATGATGAAAAGCCAGGACATCCATCTGATTTACCTCCATTCAGCAGAAAACAAAGAACCAGAGAAGCCGCATCAGGCAAATCAAACTGAAAAATTTAACAGCTCAACATCTAAAACTCCCATTACATGTATTTTTCTCTTTAAATTGCAGGGAGGAAAATAAAAGCTGTGGTCGATACTTCCAGGCCCTCACTGTGCAGTGTGCGTGGAGGTCCCCACAGTGTTGCAATGCACATACGTTCCCTTCCCTTAGCCGCCTCTGTTTACCACAACTTAGAATCATGCACACACAAAAACCACACCAAAACACACAGTAAAGTCAGGCGAAAGTCAAGATGCTTCTCTGTAGTGGATTACAAGAAGTGGAGAAGAAATAGATCTTACAGAAAAGAAAGAGACGGATAAACAACGTGCTCATCTTCAAATCCTGAGACCGTAACGATTCACTTACATCAGCATCACTTTCTGCTATTTTCACAGGCCTGGAGGGTCTTTCTTTTTTTAAACTCTCTCGTCCAGTAACCTGAAATTCCCAACATCCACAAGCAAAGTGTTTAACATCAGTAATCGAAAGGCATCGTTCAAGATATCTTAGGACTAATGCTTCCAAGTCACAGATAACAACAACCACAAGAATAGTCATCATACAATGAGACTTTTGGACAAGTCAAATTGATGGAACTACTAAAAATAATGACAAAATTAAAGCACAACCAAAGAAACCAAAAGCACAAGCTGGAAAAATCTTACACGAGGCAGAGAGAGTTTCTGTGTCTTTGAATTGGGGGGGGGGCGACCCTTAAAAATTACAAGGCTGCTCTTTCTTAGCAGCTTCATGCAAAAACAACCAGGGTCTTTATCAGAAACATCATTTTAACTTTGGGTATATTTAAGTTTGAGATGTTCTTTAATGTAATTTGGGTAAATGTTGAACTGTAAGTTAACACAGCCTCTAGTTTCATGGTGAGGTAAAGCTGCATGTTCGGTAAATGCTGGTGAGAATGATGACAGCATGTGCAAAAGAGAATAATTCAAATATAAAACAAACGGATTTATAGGAGTCCATCCATTGAATCATTGGTAAACTAAACCTCTTGTTCGTTAGCACTGAATACAAAGTACAGCTGACACTAACAGGAATATGATAACTGTTTGTATCTGTGGCTGTGATAATAAATACACTTTCTTCTTTTAATCTTTATTTATAATATCCCTGATTTAAAATATTCTACAGGAATGTTTTTTTTTCTTTCTAATCAGCTCTGTTGTAGTTAGAAGTAACATTAATTTTGATTGTCAGCATAATAAATAAATCCAGTCCTGTCCAGAGGTTCTCCAGATAATGGGACTTTCAGTTAGTGAGGCTGGAATATTGATACTACCCCACTCAGCACAGGAGTATAGCCAAAACCAGTCGGTTGAAGGTGCATTATGTTAAAGTCGATTACTGTGACTTCTACTATAATGTAAGGTTACGCACAGCCTGTATTATTTTACTCAAGTGATCACCAAGATTGAGTTTGACAGACATGGGTGTTTACCAGAATGGAAAACAATACTCAGTTGAAAGTCACAGGTCACAAAGTGTGTTGTGATCTTTCTGTTTTCCAGCTTTATATAACTGCATCCTTAAGTTTCTATAGTATTGAAGACCAAGACCATAACAAGGATGTGTGGACACCACCGAATGAAACCAGAGGCCCAAAAAGTTGTGATATCAAGATCACAATGACAGTCATTTTCCTAAAGAGCTCCATTGAGTCGTCTTCTCTGCTCACACAGGCAAAACAAAATCAAAGTAATGATAACAAAGGCACGTTCAACAGCACATTCAGAAATGCATTCTAGCATGCAAAGAGTCATCACAACTTCCTCTCCATCATCTCAAGTCTCATAGCAGAGTTAGAGGGTCACACAGTGAGGGATCTGATTAAGGGATTCATGTGCAAAATCCGGGGGATGCATCGCATTCCATACGAGAAGCAGAGGAATGGTCTGATTGAACTTTGTATGCACACCATCCTTACATTGTAACAGTACCCACAACTCGGGTTGTTGTTTGCAAACACATTGTGTACTGAAACGATCATCGGGTCAATACTTTGGATCTGTTTTGAAACAGGAAATGGAGAGGCGTTACAGGACGTACTGTCCGCTGGAGGACCTCCCGTCGTTCCAAAACACAACCCACATTTCCAATTATTGCATAGTGGTGTTACACATACAAATCAATTAGGAATATGTTTTTGCACAGGAGTAAATTGAATCTGTGTCAGCGGATAACAAAATGAGGCATATTGTTAAAATTAAGGCAGAACTGGGGCTTTGCATTAGAGCGACACTGAAATGGGAATGGGAGTTTACACGACTCAGACATTTTAGAAATGCAACCATGTGCTTATAAAAACGACAATTTACATCATCATGTGTTACAGTGACAAAGCTGCGTAACAACACTGCATCATCCAGTAGTTTCATCTACTGGAAAACATTGTGAGGAACTAGAGAAGCTAAATGGTTCTGTAACTTAACGATGCTCACGTTTGATTTTCTCTCTTATTAATCTGAAAATGACCTTTAATCCTCAAATGTGTAATTTACATAATAATAAGCAAAGACATGTAAATTCCATTAGAAGTAGACAGTAGACAGAGCAGTGCAGAACAGAGGAGAGATCAAGGGGGAAACAGGGAGGCAGATGTTGGAGGCAGCAGCAGGTAAACAGCACTGCAGTCCAGAGACAGGGAGATGAAGTAGAGGATGAAAAGGATAAAGTGGCATTTACTTTGTTGGGGCCCACCTTCAGATCTAGATACTCCAGGTCCTTCTTCAGTTGTATGTAACTATCATCAGCCTTTGAATGAGCAGCGGAGAGATACATCATTTGAAATGAAGCTGCAAAGGATAATGGGTGTCCAGACGACTCCTGAGCCCTTTATTAGCTGTTCAGGCTTTTGTAAACAGAGCTCGAATTACCTTGATCTCAATCTGCTTTTTATCCACAGTGAGTAGAAGCCACACTGTAACTTGGTAATGGTGGAATTGAACTGGTTTCATGTCTCATGACTGACCTTGAACACAAATGAGCAACACAGGTCTTGTGCATGCCATGAGGTCAAAGTGAGTGTTTACACTCCTTCATAAGCACAGAGAACGGCCAGAGAATGGTTGGATGTTAGAAACTGGGTGGTGGTGTCATTACTGAGCACCATTACAGCTTCACTGTGGTTTTCTCACAGCTCTGCTCTCAGAAGAGAAACTGTGCTCTGATGGCTGCTTTAGAGTGATAACACCAAGAGCAGAGATTTACAGGAATGTAGATGGAAATGTAAAAAGTTTTAAAACGCAAGCACAGTCAAAAAGCATCATGCTGGAAATATGGCACATTACTTATTATGAAAAGAATAACACAAGGCTTTATTAACTCTTTTTGAACAAGGTTGACGAGCTCATTATTAAGACTGATGTGATGCTAAAAGGCAAACTGGACAGTCTGAGGTACTACACAGCCCATGCCAACATGATTGAGTAAACAAGACAACCAAGCAGTGCCAATGGACTCACAGTCTTTGAAGCATGACAGGGAAGTAATGTATGGGATTGGCTGGGGTAATGGGAACCACAATGCACTGGCAAAGGTTGCAGTTAAGGTGGATAGGGAATATGCGAGGGCCCCTGACCTGCATGCCGGGGCCTAGAAGGCCGTTGTGCTGGTGGTGCTGCAGGTGAGCGAACGCATAGTTGGGGCTATGCACACCAACCATCTTGGCCTGGTGCCTCCGAAGCTGAATGAGGAGCAGAGTCAGCTCCTCTGGCTGTGGCCGAGCCCCGGGGTTTAAGGGCCAGAGGGCCAGTGACAGCACAGAGGAATGAGAGAAACATATTTGAGAACCATCTGTGGTAGTGCAGTGGCTGAGCTACAGCAGCAGAGAGAAGTGGTGCAGGAGACTCCTGCTCATGTCCTCTGAATGGTGGGAAAGTAAAAGCTACAGCTGCTGTGTGGAGATGTGACATATTGTGCTACAAGGGCTTTGAGGAAAGAGGTTATCAGGACTGATAACACTCAACAAATGTGTGACCTAAAGATTTGACAAGCTTTACAATGGTTCAGTCAGTTCTAGATTCTACATCTTGCTGCTGTCACAGAGATAAGCATTAGAAATACAGTGTTCATACCAGGAAGTCTGTGTACGACTACAGTAAAACTACAACAACACTACCAATGAACCCAAGGTATGTGGTGCATGTCCTGGAGAGGATCGTACCGTCTTGCCATGTAAGCTCGGTGCACTGACGGTGTGTGTGATGTAGCCCATGGCGGGCATGGACCTTCTCTCTATCTGGGAAGTCTGTGGACAAATTGAATCAACTTGTTATTACAGATCCTATGCAGTCAAATCAAACAGAATGTCTAATTTACTCCTCAGTGTTGAAAGTAAGATACAAAACCCTCCATCACACCGAGATACTGAAGTTAAACCATCGCCTCCAAGTCTGAAAACAAATTTGTCTACACGGCAGATTTATTTTTTCATCTATCCCTTTCTCCCTTTCATCGCTCCTCATCGCTTTCTCGAAACAAGGTGTGCCCCGAGTTTGAGACGCTACAGGGCTCGGGAAATTTGACGTTTTTGCTTAACACACAGAATAAGCGAAAACCAGGCCCACTATCGAGCCTTAAAAGGACACAAACAACAAGAGATTTAATTAACTACACATAAATTATTCTAAACCTGCTTTCTTAAAATAACATTTGTTTGCTACCAGCAAGAGAAGCACTGTAAGCCATTCCCTCGGAGATTCCCATGCCACTATTTTTTTGCTGTATAATAGGTTTTTTATTTAAATGCGAGATCAGAAGAAAGAGACCGCTGCTGATGTTTGAGATACAGTAGAGATGTTTATTGGGTGCTGAGGAGCCCTGGGCAGACTGTATTAGCTGCTAATAAAACATACTTCTCAGGGATATTCCACAGAGGTACACAGACCGCTATTACTTAAGTGCACCACAGCCAGAAAGAACCAGCAAAGATGCTGGGTGCACCAAAACTAAGTTTGTGGCGCTTGAATTTGGTTCCCATACACATGGCTCACTTGGATCATCTTGCACACGGGCTGTGGTTCCCTTTGTTAAAAATGCATCTCCTATCAAAAGGGTTTTCCGTAATTGTGCGTCACTGTTTTGTGGTTATAATTAGTGCCCTAACACTGGGGTGAGAGATGGAGGAAACACAGCATCTGCGACACTTTGTTTACTTGTGCAAGGCTAACGGGTCGGTCGTGAGGCTTGTGTGTGCCGGCAAGTGTGGTGACGGTTTGGAGGGAGATCTTTTCTCATGTGGAGGGAGTGGTGGGGAGACGGCGCAGGGTGTGGACGACGGGACGTCCCCTCGCTCCGTCTCCTGCGGTGGCGGCGCTGCTGTCTGAGCGCTGCGATTGGTTTGGGGGATCGGCGGAGTCGCGAGCTCTTACTCACACACGCTCACACCACCTGTGGAGGAGGCCTGGGTGTGGACTGTGTGAATCTGCAAATGATTCACATGAGCATCAAAGTGTGCGCGCTGAGAAATCCGAGCCTTCTCAGGCGGATCGTTCCCATGGTGTCCTTCAACAGACACCTCACATCCTCTGCTGTGAGAATGAGGCCTTTGTCCCTTTGGTTCACAACATTTGAATTTACACATTTTTCTTTAATCACAAGCCAATGACAGACTACTGACATTAACAGTGTGCCAGTCTTAAGGGTAAAAGCAACAACGAGTGAGAACACACATTTCTGTGGGGCGGGACTCCATCTATCCATCTGAACATTATCTAACTTCAGTAAAATAATGATCTTTTTCTAACTGATTCCCATGAGGTCCTTCACAACGACAACTTTTACTATAAGTGTGGGAACACACCTACTAGCACCCATGTGAATCCTCACTCCTCTCTGTCACTTTGAGGGCACTGTGGTACAAGAGACATGTAAAGTAATTTTGTCTACAGAAAAGTCACACGCTGAAGAAAATGCTCACCAAAGTTTCTCATGGACAAAACCCACATGTTGACATTTTCTGCTTTTTCCGTCCAACAGTCCAAAATGCAAAGATAATACATCTACAAAGATAATATATACAGATCCAAAACTAAGAAAAAGTAGTTATTAGCAAATTAGCTCCCCCATTATCTTATTGTCTATAATCTGATTTATAAAGTAGATATATAATCTGATAAGCAATGCATTATTTTTAGGCCAACCAAGGCAGCCCATCCTCCAAAGCCCTAAATATAGAATAGGAAATTGAATCTACATAAGGACAAAGGACAATACTTATTGTTGCTGGTTTTGACCTTTTCATAATTTGTCAATATTGATATTATACAAAATAAGACCGAATCAGATCATCCTTTACGTTTCTCTTAAGAATAACTTTAGATTAAGTAAATCAAATCAATTGTTACATTAGTTATATAATAATTATCCTTTCTTCTAATCTACAGGAGTAACCTATTCATCCTCACGACACTTAGCAGGAATCTTACCTGGGAAAGATGTGCACAAATATGGCCGGGGGAGCTGGACCTCGTGTTGTCCCCGGATGTTACTTCATCCAGGGGCCTGACTGTGCGTCTGTCTGAGGGAGTGTGTGGCCTGCGAGGGGACAGCGGTGTGAACGAGGAGGGGACGGAGGGTGGGACCTCACACGGGGACGGAGGGACGGAGATGGAACGGGGCATCTCCACCGTGACTCTGAAGGAGGAAGAGTCCGTGAAGTTCGGCCCGCTGTACACGGGAGCGGTGGGGCTGCCGTGACGGAACTGATGCCGCTGCTGCCACTCGTACAGCTGCCACACCATTCCCTCCTTGGCGGCCATTCGCTCGTCGGTGGACATGCGGAAGTGGCTGAGTCGGTCATGAGCGTACTTGTAGTCACTGGGCAGGTTGGACGTGGCCGGAGGAGAGTTGCTGCCGGACGGAAGACGGGGAGACTTTGGCAACGACTGATAGGTGGGATCCACTGTGCTGCCTTTGGGCTTTAAGGGGGGGGTCCGCCGGGGGAGGTTGTACTCAGTAGAGGGAGCACTAAGACAGAGAAACACACTTTAATACAAAGATTTTAATTTGATCTGCCCACAATTATGGTTCTTATTCAACATAAAATGAAAGGAAAATAAATAAAACCACTGGACAGTTCAAATACACATATAAGCCACTAGAGGGAAGCATTTACTTGAGGTTATTTTTCCATCCTTGTTCATGCTGCTGTAGAGAGAAATGCTGTTGGAGTCCATAGACTGTATTTAAAGGAATGGAGTCATACTGACCTCTTTGGTGGGTCCCCCTTCTGAACCTGGACCCACTGCTCCACCTGAGCCCGTGTGTTCTTCCTCTGCACATGTTTCTCAGTTCCTTTCTGCGAAACAAAGCCCCGCTGATAGACAAGATTTCCATTTTGTTCCGGCGGCAGAGCCAATTGGATTACAGTCGGCTGACCGTTCTTGTGGGCGGCAGCATTGACAGGGTCAGGAGAGAGTCTCTCCGCTCGTTCCTCTGGGGCCGCCGGGCCGGGCCTCACTTGGATCTCTATTCCATACCTCACTTCATCTCCGGGGGCCAGTCTGATGCCGTTATCACAAGACTCCTCTCTGTCGGTCCTGTGACGGATTTCTGGCTGAGGTGAGTTCTGGACGACGTGGACGTGGTTGGTTTGTGGGAAGGCCTGCTGTCCAACTTTCTCTGGCTTCTCCACCTCACTGGGGAATAGACAGATAAAAACTATTAGGGATATTAAAAAGATGCAATATAACCTGTCAACCCTGTGGTGGTTATAAAAGTGCTTATCAAGTTCATTTAGTTGAAATACATTTCTTTATAAAGCCTATCCCACGTGACAGAGTAGACACTGAAGAGTTGAGGTACTTCACCTTACAACTATTGTACATGATTACACTTTCACACTTATTTACTCAAATCTAATTTTCCCTCTTCACTGAAAATTATAATGATTCTTCACACAAGTAATTAAAAAGAGATGGATAAAAAAAAAAAAACATGGCCAAACTCAGATTAAACAGCCATAGTCATTTCCCAATCCATTTGTTTTCATATGGTCAGATTCGTTACTGAGTTTCAATATCAGGCACCACAGGGGATTACTCAGTGAGTTTCCATCTGCACTTTCTGAGAGAATCCATACACGGTGAATCCTCAGGGAGAAATGACAGGTGTTTTGTCTTCATTTAATTGCTCTTGGTAATATGCTGCACTTCTCAGTGTGCTTAACTGATAAGACTCATCAGGTTTCATGAATCATTACCCCTAAAATTAATAAAACAAGTTTTTTCATACTTCTTATTCCTGAAATAACTCAGGAATACCTTTGAGGTAAAGGTAAATATAAAGGAAGGCCAGTAATTAAAAATACTGTAGTGTCAAGTAATATACTTAGGTTGATTGAGGCACATGTTTTCATGGCAGCTGAGTTATCACCTCGCACAGTGTGTTAGTATTAATGTTTATTATAACTTCTTTAGTGCAAAGCATTTCATGTAGTTAGTTTCATTTCAAAGGCCCAAACTGAGATTATCATGACCATGAGCGCTTTCTGAAGTAAACATTTCAGGAGTATTGACTTACATTGGCCTCTAAGTGGCATTATTGCCCAGATTATTCAAACCATGCAGAGCATCCAGCTAATCTAATTACAGTTTACAGTACATTTACCACAGACACAGCTGTCACAGAGAATGTATTGCAGATTATTTCTGTTAATCACTGTTAATATTTCTGAAAACCCTTCAGTGCACAAGTCTCTTTTGTACATTATGATTAATGCTGTTGAATCAAATTCTGCTGTCAAATGTATTATGTGTGATCAGTGGTTGCAGTGAGCCTCATTTATATCAGATTCCGATCGACATCTACACAATGCAGACACAACACTGCCCCATAGGAAACACACAATACTGAATCTGCTGTAATAATAAAACACATAAAGGAGAGAAAGCGAGCAAATTCAGAAATGAGACCAAAATTAAAGCAGTGGCCAGTTTAACACGACAGTCCCAGTGATGCCCAGGTTCTCCAATGATGTATCAAGACAAATCCGCATCACAGAGACTGCTTTGTTTTATGGATGTAAAGATGATGGTGGTAGAGTACCACCCAATAAAGTGAATCCTGCTCTGTAGTGCGAGACCAACCTCTTCATAGTGTGACTCTGCTGCATCAGCGCAGCCTGGTTCATGGCGCGGATCCAGCCATTCATGTCCTCCTGTGTGTCCGCACTGAAGAAATATGTCCGCATCCCGCAGTGTTCCGCCTGTGAGCCAATCACAGAGTTCTTATTGTAAATGTAGGAGCGCATTCCTGTGTGGCTCGCCTGTCAAACGGAGAGAGGTCCAGAGGGAGAGAGAGAGGAGGGACATGACAACTTTTTGATCACAAGATTAGACAAACATGAACGAAAAACTTTGCCGTTTCATTTATTGAGACGGACACCTGTCAACTTTGTCAGCACAAAGTTTACAGCGACACTTTACTGAGACCAAAAGAAAAGGGAGAAAGCAAAGAGCTGCAGCAGAAACAACACTGACATTGTGCAGTTTCTGGGAAGAAAATAAAAGCATCTCTGTGCAGTCTCTTCAGCACAGAGGATTAGACAGCAACTAAATAAACAGCCATAGGGTAACAAAGAAATAACAATTATGGCACCTGTCACTGCCTTACACACACACACACACACAAACACACACACAATATGTTGCTGGTCTCGTCTATCCACTATGCAAATTAAGCAACAAAGGAATAGTCAGTAATACTGTCTATCATTCTGTGTATCTCCATAATCAACATTTTTGTGTATGATGCCATTCTTTATTTTTTTGTAACTTAACTGAAAATTCACGAATAACTTCTGACACTGCATCTGTTTCACAGGAAGAACTTCATTAGATGCTGCACATCTTAAAAAGATCACGATCTTTACTGAATCAAATACCACAATATGCTAAATAAGCAGAAGCAAAATCTGCAAAAAATAAAAGCATCTTTAATTTGTAATCCTGAAGAATCGCACAAAAAAATACTGTAGCTGACTGGTTACATAATGTCACAGCTCGTGCCAAACAACGCAAACTAAATTCAACAAGAACCCTGTTTCAAAACAAATGTAGTGAAACAAGTAAGCAGTTTATACGGTACATATATGTATATGTACAGCAGGGGGCAAATATTCAAAGAAACATAAATCAGGGAGTGTGGAAAAAGTGGCTCAGATGCTGTCGTCCCACGTCTCCCATGATTATGGTGACGTGTTAAGTGATGTGCAGCTTGAAAAGACAAACACCAGGGCCACATCTGCGTATACGTGTGCATGAGAGTGAGCCACTGGCAATATGAGTGTCATGCTGTACCTCTTGACCACATTTTTTAAATTAGAACTTTCATTATGACCCGGAAGTTATCATAGCTGTGAAACTATGATAAGTTCTATGTTCTAATAATTTGATGGTCATTAGTACACGGACCCATTAGTATTGTTGTTGTCCTCTCACACTGTTCAGCAATAAAAGTGCTCTCATTCCAGCTTTGAATGTGAACATTTTTTTATTTTTCAATTAAAATCCAATTAACTCCAGTACAAAGGTGTTACTGCCTTAATACCAGCATTACATAAGAAACTAACTAACTATCTTTACATTCCCGAATAAGTTCACGTTGAAATTATTCACAAAAACTAACAGCACCCCTTCAGGCTCTGGCATTGTCTGTAGACTGCCGCTGTAGTCATGTCAGCACATGATACTACTTCGCTGCACATTGATAGTAATGTGCATTCACGACTGATGGGATGATATGGAATAAAATGAGCTGAGAGTGGAGGGCCGCTGATGAGGCTAAAGTGAAATCAAATACCTATTCATGCAAGACAGGAAGTCAGGATGGCTGCCTGCAGATAACAGTACTCACTCCTCCCGTGCACACACACCAGGTCACAATGGAAGGCAACAGACCACCAGGGAATGAGAGAAACACAGTGAGATGAGCAAAGATATGAGAACAAAACAAAACGACAACAACAACAACAGCAGATCAGTGCTGACTCGCAAAAATGGTGTGGTCATCACAAGACTGAGTAACAGTGGCAAAACCATACAGAGTTATGATAAATGACAATCTGACATCAGAGCACAGCCCGTAGCGCTTTCAGGAAGGCAAAGAGAATCTACTCTAACATGCAAATATTTTAGATAAGTACCGCACTGACTTACACAGCCTGTTGTGGCCTCTTATATCTCCATTCAACTGCTGCTAAACAAATTCGTTTTAAGAGAGTTATTTGAGTCACAAACTACAGTACATTATTTCATCCTATTATTTCCGGTCAGCACAGGCTGTAGTCTGTAATTCACTGTACATGTCAGTGGCTCTGACATTCCTCTGTTGAACAACACCAGACATCCACTGAGCAGCTGTCACGCTTGCTTAGCAGTAACTGAAATATTCCAAAGCACCTCCGATGCAAGTAATGTAATCTCCTGCTCTTTAATGCATGATGGCTTGGGGAAAGAGGGAGCGAGGGGAGGAGGGGATAAGGATCTCTTAAATACAGGGTGGGAAAGCACAGCCCTGGCTCATTTCACCTAACCTTACATATACTCCCTGGCAAGCGGTGGGAGGAGACAGTGAAGAGGCTGAATGTATAATTAATACTCCCTGCAGAGCAATTATTGTACAAATTCTATTGTGCGTAATTTGATCTTTAATGCACGGGCGGTATGTCCCACAGAAGCACCCACATTCACACACATGTACACACAGACTGGAAGAACAGAAAGCCCCACTACAAAGGAGCTGAAGAGGATTGCAACAGAGTGCCCTGAAGCTGCAGTGATGCATCAAAAATTCAGGTACCATTGTTCCCTGCAACAAGCTCTGCTTCCACAGAGGAGGAGCTGGAGAACAATCACCCTCTCGCCATAAGAAAGAGACATAATCCCTCTGTTGTCCTCTGGCACAACTCACAAAAGACTTTCAAGTAAAAATGACATTATTACCAAAATGCTTTCTGGCTGTTTTATGTGCAATAAACAATGTGCCATCCAAGGATAGATGGGAAAACAAAGCTCCTGCACTGTGCTCAGCGTGGAGAAGACTGCACTACTGCAGCCTCTGCAGCGCACTGCAGCTACTGAGAACGATTAGTTTCTACCCCTGCTCACAGCAGATGAATAAAATGATAAAATGAGACCATGCATAAGTCTGCTGTACATGAAATGCATATGCTAATATAGGCAGATCACCTCATTAAGAAGGTGTGACTAAAATATGTAAAGCCTTGTGCTGCAGCCGTTCACTTTAACCCTCAGCAAAAGGTTTGTGTCAGAAAAGACCATTTGGTCAAAAGGTCCTCCAGATGTTCATAGAATTCAAAACGTGAGTTGCGTGCAAAATCCCTCTTGCACAGAAATGTGAATATAATAAAAATGTTTAAAGTAGAATAAGTTTTTTAATTCAACAAAATGAGGCAAGCCATCTTTTCAAACATACCGGTGTTAATGCTTTCATGCTGTAATACTCACAGCAGTAAAGGTTTGCATTAATAAAAGAAACTTTAAAAATAATGATGATGACATGATCCCAACTTTTATATACATAACTGTAATATTTCTTGATCTTCAATGAATGAACTGGAATAGTAAACACATTTTACACACACACATGATTTCATGTGTCTGTCTCAGTGACACCTGAGTGACTCAGTGTTACCTTGAAAGCATATTTGCGGTTTATGTGGTCATCAGGCTCAACTGGTGCAATGACATAACTGGGCAGAGGGATGCTCCCGAGCACGGCCTCCTCTCGGCTGTCTGTGAACCAACAACACAAACATGGACTATTGTTACTGGCATCCAAAACAACAGTCTTTACATTTGCCAAGAGTTATTTTACAATGTGAATGGCTGATGGCAGGTTAATGAGCAGCAGGAGGATCAATGAGGCATAATTCATGGGTGACTCTTTTCTGGGCAGGGCTATGTTGTGGCAACGTGTGGCACGAGGTGGCATGTGGCTTATCTATTATTCAGTATGATTAATGGAGGAGAGGAGGTAGATGCTATGGCAACACAAGCAGAGATCACATCCCATAATAAAACACTCAAGTTAATGAGGAGGGAGAAGGGAGAGGAGGAGAAAGCCAGGGAGAGTCAGTGATAGCAGTGGGTGTCATACGTCTAATTAGAGGCTGTCATCAATCAATAACTGTATCTTCCCACAGCGGAGATCTCTAAATGTTGTTATGTGTGAAATCATAACCAAAATCATTATATTTATTTCCTCTTAATCCAGAGCCAAGTGCACTTTCCACACACTCACCTTTGTAGTAAAACAAGCAGAAGTCTGACAAAACAAACCACTTCCTTTTCCACAGTCGCATTCCAGAGCTGTCCTGGAGGTGAAGGGAGAAACACAGCAGAGTGTACTTAGAAACCCTCCTCCCAGGAAACGCATTCCTCTTTTGTATTTCAAACGAGGAATAAAGTGCTAAATATAAAATAATACAGTCCTGATACAAACTTTAAGCCCGAGAATACTGATATCAACTGTTTATCCTTTGTTCACAAGGTCACATCACACACAGATACAGGTGGATCTGACTTTCTGCATGGAAGGTCAACCGATCAATATGCAACTATTATGACTATGATGTGAAGTGAGAGATTTGAATCGGTTTTAACTTTTTAGCATCTGCTAGGCTGCAACTAGCAATTATTTTCAATTATTGCAAATCCTCTTGTTTTTGAAGAGGAGGAAATAGAGAATGTTTGGCTTTAAAAAAAAAATGAAACAAATTCAAGTTCTCAAACTGTTTAATTTGCTGATAGATAAGTGCCAGGTGGGGTTTTCACCAGGAGCAGAGGAACTGCAGCTCACCTGTTTGTAGAGCCAGCCTCTCACCACCACTGGGATGTTGAGGTTTCTTTTAATAGCATGATCCCTCTTGCCAAAACTGTGAACTTTCCCCGAACCTCTGGAGCCCTGCAGAAAAAAAAAAAAAAAACAGAGTTGGCTGTGCTGAAGAACTGTGTGTCTATTTACTTTGATTACCTGAGGAAACATGGGGTAATGATTAGTAATATTAAAGTGTCCGGGACAATGTTGGTGCAAAGAATACAAATACAAAAAGAGTAAAAAAAAATTTTTTTCTCGGAACTTCCTTCTTTAACAACCACAATGAGAAGAGGAAATACCAACAGACTGTTTCTGGGGAGGCGTCCATTTATAATCAGGCTTATTTTTAGACAAGGTCATTTCAGACCACAAATTATCAGAGGAAATGAAATCATACTTTTTCTCAGGTGTTCTGCTACATATAAATAACTTTGGCTGTCATGTTGTCCAACTTAAAATTAGACAAAGACAAAAATGATGAGGGGACAAGAATTCCTTGGTTAAATGTTTATACAAACACGTGACATAATTATTGTTTTAAATAGACAAAATCTTAAATAATATTCTCTACCGTCGAGTTCAATGTCTTTGCGAGGTACAATTTAGGATTCCTATGTTACTCTACTGTCTTTAGCTTCTGTGGTGTTTCACATATTCACCAATAATTGACATGATCATTGTGGAAACAAAAGCAAGGATGCACACAACCCTGTTCAATCTAAGGGGATGAGTAAAAGAGTCTTATTAAGCTTGAACAATGACTGAATCATTAATCAGAATGAGATAATGTCTCTGAGTTGATTAAACCAATTTATCAACATGAGCATTAACAGTCGAGAGCTCCAAAAGCAATTCAGTATAAAAAAACTGATTAAATATCATTACATATTTCAGGTTTTACGGTAAAACATATTTATAAAAGGTTAAACTCTTCTCACCTTTGACCCTGAGGTATCCAAAGCAGCTGGGGTCCCACCCTTGGAGGACTCTGTGACCATGCTGGGGGATCTCTGGATGTTGGCTGACTTGGACATACGGGCCTCTATCCTGCAGTTGAGAAGGCAGCGTATAGAGGGAGATCACTAACAGACAGGATGAGAAGCATCGGACAGTGACGCCTCCTCTGACAAAGTCCAGACAAGCAGTGAAACAGTGCAGCCCTGTGCCGAGCCTTCAGATGGAAAGGATATGGCTATTTCCTGACAACGCCGTGCGACATGTCACATAGCCAATGGCTCTGCAGGGGACGTGTTAACAGTGGAAGCTTTCTGTTCCAAACACGTCAGTGAGACTTGGTCTGACACTCACCCCAGGGCGGGCTTCTTATACACGCCGAGATAACAGGCCCAAACAAAAGAAACAACAGCAAAAAAAGCCTAATGTTACAACATATACCCACCCAGACACACACAGGTTACAGGTTAAAATGGTCTTTGGGATCAAAACACATCAGAGTCTATTCTTTTCTGTTATGGTACATTTCTATTTAAATACACAACTAACAAAGAATATGATTTCTTACATAGTTAAGAAAAGGATATTTATAGTTTATAGTTTCTTTTCAATAAATGTGGACATTAAAATGAAATAAACAGAACTGTTACAGCATGGAGCCAATATCACTTGAAATGATTCTGTTATAATGATATGATTTACGAAATGTTATGTCATGACTTTTCAAAGTGTTGCATCTCATCTCCGAAAGCAGAAACTTGATTAATTTGACAACATTGCCAGAAGAGAAGGAAAACTGAAACATCTTCAGAGCTTGAGTACAGTCAGTCTAACTGATCTGCAACTGACAGGAACAAGACCCCCGAATAGACCTAGTCTTAACATCCATCCTGGTCTGGTACAGGTGTCATCCTCTAACCGGCTAGTTCCATGATGAGCCCAAAGTATTGTTATTCTTCTCTGTTTCCATATTTTATATTATTTGTAGCCATCCCCACAAAGGGCTGCTACATATTGATTTTCTGTTTTTTCAAATGAGTAAAATCTTGTTTCATTGTAAAGCTCCGTGCTTTGAATCCCTCAGCCCCTTCTAGCTCCACTCTTTCCCCCTCTCTACCTCTCCTTCTCACACCTACACACACATTTACAGCACATCTACTACACATCTCTGTAGTTGGAACAGCTGAAAACAACATCATATCTTCTTTGTAAACAGGGGACACACGGTATGAGTGTATTTCCATATAGACTTGGTGAGTGAGATCCGATCACGAGGTCATTCAGTATTGATGTTGGTTCCAGGTCGGAGCAGAATGAATATGTGCCTAGTCCCTCTGCCTCCTGCATTGTTATGCAAAGGGTTTAAAAGCGGCACCAATCTTATTTTTCCCTGCTTTGTGTGATGTACAGCACTGAGGCTGAGGAGAAGGAGATGAACTCAAGATGGGTGTCAGAGACTAAAGCAAAAAAGCAGGTAGAACAGGGGTAAAAAAAGAGAGAGAGCACAGTGGAGCAAGACGTACAGTATCTGCACTCACAGCGTGGGCTGCAGATAACGTTATCAGGGGATGTTTCTCTCACATGAAGGGGACTCCGCTGTTTTATGTGACAATTTCTTACTGTTTACCATCTCTGTCACTGGAGCAGGTCCCCAGGAGATTTGTTGTGGCGTGTGGTTGAGCGCGGCGATAATTCACATCACACAGCGAAGAAGTGGAAACAACACTAAGCCACATCTATTCCTGCTTCTCCTGCTATGATGGAAATGAGGGCGAATGTGACGTTTTTTAAAAATCCTTTTAGGCGGCTGGTGCTTATAAAGAGATTTGACAAATTGATCATGTGTGATAATCTATACCAGAGTCAAAGCCCCTCGGACCAGCAGAGCATCGGCTGATCGACCTCTCCGTGGTGAGGGGCTTCCTGAGGATCTGTTTCCTGCTCTGCCCTCAATCCCATACAGGTCTCCAGGGAACACACTGTGGTTCCCTTCACTTGGAAGTGAGCCTGGGATTCATGCACCCCACTTCCCTTTCAGACATCATTATACACAGAGTGGCACCACTAACATCACCATGTCAGAGAACAACAATGTTTTGTAGTTGAGGTGAGGTCACCCCTTTGCCACACACATTCAATACTAAAACTGTCAAGCGCTCTACACACAAGTCTTTAACAGGATTTTACAGAGAAGGAAAGAGGACTGGAAATGAGGAGTTGAATGAAAAAGAAGAAGACAAAAAACAGACACAGCCTTAAAGGGTAATGCCCCAGTTTCAAACAAGGATAGGTTTACTTCTCACAAGGAGCCCTACTCAGCTGTAATAGTTGGATTTATGGGTAATTTGGGACTTAGTGCTTTTGGAGCTTAAGCCATAGGCCGGAAAATAAAGTCAGCATAACTCTGCTGCCTTAACTTTCTGGAGTTAGCAGAGTTTGTGTGAGCAACAACACAATGGGGGTTTGGAATAAATGGGATCTCTTATTTAATTAGTGGTATTAAACTAGTGCAACCAACAAATCCCCGTAAAAGTCACTGTAGATTTCCATGAAAATGCTGAATAAGTGTTTAAATGGTGTTTTAAAGTGGTGATTTCATGGCTTGTTCCAATTGATCTGTCCTCATTTAACAAATGTCACTTGATCTTACACAAGTTCTCTGATTAACACATCAAGTTTGTGGGGGGGGGGGGGGGGGGGGGGTCCGGAAGCCCGGTTGGAAGAGAGCTCGGTAATTTGAAGTTAAATACACCTCAATAAAAAATAAAAGAAATCCATAAAGTTTTTATAGCCCTCTGCATTAGGCAGGATTCAGCATTATCTCACTAGATATCTCTTTCTCTGTGTGCATCTCATGTCTAAGCAGACAGGCCCACCTGCCCTGGCTGTGCTTCAGCTGCACATGACACTGTATTGCATGTGTAACTCACCACTGTCCTGACCTCACTGTTTTTCAAATATTGGCTCAGGCCCAGGAGGTGAAACAAGTTTGAATATTTTTCTATATCTGTCTCGGCCGTTGCTCAGAACTCTCTATTGATTTTGGTGGTGGTATTGTTGCTGTGTGTACAAGGCTTCTCTTCGATGGCTGAAGTTTAAAAGTTCAACACAGAACGAGGCTGGAGAATGCATGACATTTTAATATGCTCACTGAATGTGCTATGACTGGGTTTCTCAACCTTGTCTCGCCCGCTACTTGGCATCCTCGTCATGTTGTTGTGACAGGGGCATTAAACTGATGCTATTCTTACTATAACACGTTTAAGGGCTTAGGACTAGCATGTCAGAGTAACAGAGTCATTTTGTTATTGATGAAAACATGCGCGAGGCAACCATAACTTTAAAGCCGCTTGATGGTTTACAAATCCCTCGCTGAGCAGCCCCGAACCAGGGATAATGTGGGGTTTGAGGAAATGACTGACAGAAGGAGGGTGCGGATGAATCACAATCAGTTTTGCATTGCCTCAACAAAACAGCTTTTAATTAGTGAGAATGCAGAGGTCACTCAACACGCTATTGCCTCAGTGGAACCTCTCTGCTATGTGTGGTCGTCTTACAAGTGGCAGCTTAAATACGATCCGACACCTGCTGCTTTATATTGTGCTCTAAATCTGCCATTCAGCTTTGATGGCTCGGCCGGATGAGATTCACACGCCAATACAAAAAAGAATGAAAATAAATCTGACTCCCGTGTCATGGCAAGTGCATACTGTAGTAAATGAAAAGACAATATTGCTATTCTCTGGGAAACTCTGTCAGTGATCAAGTCTGAAGAACATTCAGCTTTCTGCTTTTATGACTTCATCAACACAGAGAAACAGCGATGGACCAAAATAAACTTACATCACATCCGTAATCAAGCCAACATTAACATAAACCCAATGATTGATGGGACAGTTTCATGACTCCAGATGTGCTAATGGAAAGTCAAGTCTTTATTCTTGTTCTTCCTGCAAATTCTGCACCCACAATATGACCTTGAGGTGACCCCTCTGTTCATATGAGCATGTGGCAAACGGCTCAGGGACATGAAGAGAAAAGAGCCACTCACCTGTCTTGTAGAGTGTATTCTGTGTTTTCAGGGGAAATCTGTCCGGTGACAGGATGCCGGAACGATGTCATCCTCAGGTTGTGGCTGCAGGCGACAGGGAGACGGAGAGAAAACAGCACCAGGGGAGAAAATGGTATTGAGAATCACGTCATTAATCATAGTCCTGCTCCCTCCATGTTTTTTGTATTTTTTGAATTTGGCTACTGATTGAAGTTACATACGAAGAAAGCTCCTAATGATGCCTGAGTCGATAGTAAACAGAAATCTATGGTAGCTCTAAAGCCAGGTCAGGAAGCACAGCTCATTTTCTTTGACACAAAATGTAGAGCTCAGCCCACCAGGCTTTATTGATTTCAATTAGATGGGGCCATTTATTGCTTTAACTAGAGCATAAACGCATGTTACTGTCAAAGCACAGAATACGAAACAGACAAGTGAATCATGGTGCTGAGTGGGCTGACATATTGTGCCATGACTGGTTTATATTAGTTGTTGTCTATTGTATATTTACATATGATATTGATTTAAGTATATAACTAAGTATAAAATCCCCAAGATGTTGTTATCAAACCCTTTTGACAAAGAAACATATTTTAGGCTTGATATTTTACAATTAAACCATAAACTAAATAAAAAGAAAACACAAATACAACCAAATATATAGAACATAGATTAGGAAAATAAATCTATTTTTGAAGAAAATATAAAAACATAAATGCCTTGTTTATTCTGTCAAATAAAGTGTTCATATGGGCAAATACTGTAAATGCAGAAACGTATGCGTGTGGGTGTGAAAGGCGCATATCGGCTGATATTAGTGGCCAAGAGATAAATCAGTCAGAAAATATCCCCAAAAAGATTTAGTCTGATATCATACCACTGATATTCTTTTTAAATATTGTCCAACTGTGTCTTGCTGTATCAACATTTGTTGTCAAACACACAGAAAGTGGAGCTCCAGTCACTCACTGTCTTTGGTTTTCCTTTTCATTTAGATTTTCTCACTTCTTACACACAAGCCCACTACAGCAATAGAGTCGTAAGGATGGACGGTTTATCAACTATTAGGATATATATATATATATATATATATATATATATATATATATATATATATATACACATACACACAGGTACAGTTAAACAAATAGCTGAGATTAAAATGTTTACACAACCCTCACTAGAAGCATTCCAAGGGTACAAAGCAGTTATAGGGGTGAAACGGCAGAGGAACAGCTGCACAGTTTCAGGACTATAAGGGTGCAGAAGCATATACAAACTGAACGTGGTGCCCCGTTGCATCACCATGCAGCGGTGGGAGGGGGAACAAACTGAGCCGACAGGAAAGATTAATGATTTGACCTTTCAGAAAGGTTCAGGGGCGTATTGAACAGGAATGATGCTGAGCAATCGTGCACACACAAACTACCTGTCATCAACTATAAACAAAACATTACATCTACTCATGAATGAGTGTTTTGATCCCACATGCTCACATACATGTAGATATATGCAGGTTTGTCCAGGATGGTTCCTGTTAGTGATTCATAATTTGCTGAGCTGCTCTGAACAAAGTCAGCACTGCGCCAGCCCCCCCCCTGTTAATTAGGAATGTGCATTCTTTAGGCTTTTGTTTTAGCCGCATTACTTCTGAACTATTTGTCACGGAATTTGCAGCATCCCCAGTTAGTGTAAGAACACTGCAGCACAGTGGGTCCATTTGTTTGCAGAACTTTCCTTCCATCAGCGCTTGTGACAACAGTGTCCCAAAGCGGGAAATGAACTCTAGTTGAGATGAGTTAGCACTCTGCATTCTGGATTGGGTCATTGAGAAACAGAAAGTCAGAAGAAGTTGCCGGAATTGAGCGTCACAAATCTGATTCTGAGAGGTGAAGACTCATTTCGTATAGTGATCATGTCATTTATATTCTTTGTGGTCAGATCAGATCAGTTCAGCTCCAGTTTAAACTTTGTTTTGCACATTGATTTGAATACAGTTGATCTTTAACACAATCACGCCTGCTCTTATCAATAACCTATTTATCGTGTAAAACAGAGATACAGTAAAATTGTATTACTTGATTTCAACCTCTAAAGCAGAAATACTCCACATAAACATTTGTGTATAACTGAAAGAAATCAACAGTATCTGTTAAACTTTACATTAATTGTGATCGTAGTAAGGTCAAGACTTTCTTCATATGCAAAAGAGTTACAGCTGTACAGAGCCCCTTGAATCTCAAGAAGCAGAATTTAGTGAATCATCAGACTTTTTTGTCACAGCACTGTACTTTATCTTGAGGTCAGTTCTATGTTGCTCAGTTTAAGATTCAAGAATAATTGAATTCCAAAAGCAGACATTGTCTCACATCACTAGTATGCTCTCTGAAAAACAAGACATCGGGTCAAGTGGAGTTCCTGCCTCCATTAGGCAAGAAAGGATGGCCGGCATCTCTCCTTGCAGAGAGGCTCAAGAGGGCATCTCTCAATGTTAACATGTACAGCAGAAGTTGTGTCACGTCAACGTAAACAAGAGATCTGTCCTAACCGAGTAAAGAGGGGACTCTCAGGCTGTGAAGCAATAACTACGATTTTTGTGACCCAATTGTTATTCTGATGAAAAAAAAAATACCCCAGCAACTTGAGGATTTTCCATAAACAACGCTGATGTGATGTAAAGTAGGAAAACTTGGCTGTGACCAGGGATGAACCTGAGAATGAAATGATAACATGGTTTTGATTTCAGCCAAAGCTTCTCATGAGAAATGTGTAGAAACAGCAGCAGTGCAGCCTAAACAATGTGTACATGCTCTCTCTCTCTCTCTCTCTCTCTCTCGCTCTCTCTCTCTACCTCTCCACCTCTCTCTACCTCTCCACCTCTCTCTACCTCTACCTCTCTCTACCTCTCTCTCTCCACCTCTACCTCTCTCTACCTCTACCTCTCTTTCAATGCTGCAACACCAGACATACCATACCACTGTTGTTTTAAAACAAACAAGTGGCCCGGTGTAAACCCTGTCCGATACGGGGACATAATCAAGGCAGCAGAGGCCCCAGGGGCAATAAGGCTCTGTAGCTTGACCACCTCCTTTCCTCCCTCTTTTTCCACAACCATAGCAACACACTGAGGCTCCAAACTGCTGCACACCATCCATCACAGACAGGAATCACACCATCCGCTTGCAGTCTCAACCCCTGTATCTGTTTACACCGCTGTCCCTGAGAAAGAATCTCCCACCAGGGGAAACAGAAAACTCCCGTAAACCTGAGCACTCACTACCGGCACAGCTCTCCTGCTCCGCTCTGTCACACTCGCACAGTGGAGACAGTCTCACCCGCTGAGAGAAAGTGAATCATCGTGAATCAGCTGTTAGGACTCTCGCTGTGGTGCCGCAGGTCATGGAAATCCTCTCCTCTGCATTATCGAGGCAGGTGGGAGGTGCAGAGAGGGTCTCTCGTAGCAGCTGGCTGCCCGCGAGGAGCGGAGTGAAAAGAGGAGCCGGCGCGATGAGGACAGGAGTTTCTCCGTTTTTTTATCCTTCGTGATGTGTGAGAGTTTCATCCCACACCAGCAGAGTGGATGGTCGAGATCTAGCTCCCTCCCATCAGGGGAATACCTCTGTCGCTTACCAGATCCTCCTCCCTTTCCATTTTATACTTCCCTCTCTCCACCTCTTACTCCCTTTTCCTCGGTACAGAATCACCTCTTTCCAGGAAATAACAAGGACTGGAGCTGATGTTCAAGATAAAACTACACTGATGATGCAGCCAAGAGAAAAATGAGGGGGTCTTTTTATAATTAGTTGGATAATTGCCAATTCCTTGAACCTTCTTTGCTGCACTGACAGAATTCCTACAATAACGAAGCTGCCATTGTTTAGAGGTATTTTGCTGGGTGTTTGTAACAGGGATATGCCACTGGTATCCTCTGAGTGGCAGCATTGCAACTACAGAGATAAAGAAGGTGGCATGTTGGCAATTTAGGTTTTTTACAATTAGTATATTAACCTCCTTTAAACACTTTGTTGCTCCATGTTCACTTTTGGACTTAACATAAAAACAAGGGGTACAGGAGTCTCTTAAACACCTGCAGCATTTACAACAGCTTTATCTAAATGCCTGCTATGCTGTCAGTGGATTGTTAAACCTATACTTAAAACAAGATTCATATTAAACACATGTCAAACTGAGTGTTGAGTGGGACAGATATACAACAATTCAGGATTAAAATACTTTTAAAAACTTTAAAAATAGATCACCTCTTCAAGGGCACCTCAGGGTCACCCGTGTCTACTTTTTGATGCACTGCTCTGAGCTAAGAGGGAATTGAAACTAATCCTGAGGAATGCAGGCGGGAGCAGGTGGTACCGACATACTGAAGGCCCGTGGTAAATATTCCAAGTTAAAGGAGCAGCAGCCTCAGTTCTTTGTGTTTTCTCTTTGGACTCTAGTTTTTGTCTTTTTATAATTTATAGTTTTTATAGTTTTTGTCTCTCCTAACTTGAAGTACTGTACATTCAGACTAAAATAAGAGCCAGCCCACTAAGAACAGGAGCTGCAATAACAAGAGATTATATTTGTTTTGCATGTCCATTTAAAACTTACTATTAAAATCCTATTATTGACTAAAGAAGAATACATTTGAATTGGCACTCATAACATTAAGTTACGGTTATTGTTTGTTCAATGTTATATGTTGTTTATGTTTAACGATTGGAAACTCCTCCATTCATTTCCCTGTCAAAATCCAAGCTATAGTGGTTTGAAATAGTAGAACGAGTATGAAAAAGTCTTCCGCTAATTGTTATTTCAAAACTGAAGGCATCACCCATTTTACTGACCACATAACCCTTGTTTTTGTAAGATTTTCATATGTGCAGAATAAAACCTAATTATGAGATCCACTGATCAATAAAGATGAATCTGTGATCATCACAGCAAAGGAAAAGAAACAAATCTCTAAAACCAGTGTGGTGTAAGAGTCAACGAACACAAATCAATTCCACTAATCACCAGAGAGCACACAACAACAACAACCATTTCATTTAGTCTGACGGCTGAATTAATTTCCACAACAATTCAATTAGCTATGATGTACATCATCACATTGGTAGTGGGATGAAGATGTTCTTCTGTATAATCAAAATGTCAGGTAAAATGAAATTCCCATGAACCAACACTGAAGTGCAGTGACTGCAGCCCTGTCTGTGTGTAAGGCAGCCTGCACAGGCAGTGTTCCTGTGTGGCGGAGTGTGACAGGACATTAAGTAGAGAGAGGGAGATACTGACTCCCAGACACACCCTGCAGCATCCCGAGCCGAGCAGGCAAAATTAACCGAGCCTCAAGAACAGTGGTTTGTGCATAGTACATCCAGGCACAGGGAGCCATTAAGGAGATAAGCATTCTGCAGCAGGATTTGCACATGTTGCCTGACCTTTATCAGTTTCATTGAAGAGCACTGCAGCAGCCTCGCTCGCTGCATCTCTCCTTGACATTTACTCAGAATGATCTCGTCAGCCTCTGCATGGAGTTATCGGGAGATTTCACTGTCATTCACTTCACACTGGCCTTTCCCTTTTATTGCACTCACTTACTGCCATCACCATCATCGTCATTGTCTACAGCTGCAGACACTCAAAGCGGATTTGACACTATTGCACATTGATTACAACTCTACAGCAGCTAGCTATGCATGCGTGTACATTACTCTAAAACAGCATCAATAAAACAGGAAAACACCTGCTCTGTGCTGTGCTCATATGGAGCTTGCAGTCATCCAGCAAGCCACTCAAGCAGAACCGAAGAGAAGCACAGACAGGCTCAAACAGGCCCAATGCAAAGCAGAGACAAGTGCAAAAGGGTTGCCAGGGTCTGAACCAATCAGACAGAGGGTTTGGCAGAAAGTGAAAGAGCTGTCACATTATTAACATTCAGCACACACACATTTCTGACACAGCACATTTCAGTGCAGTCACAATGGTCCTTTGGGCCATGCTGTTCCAAAACATAAGCAAAGCAACCGCTGAATAAGTCGCAGTGAATACGAGAAAAGACTGTTGTGGGCCAATAATAAATAATTAGGATGCAAAAAAACACTTCCAAGGCTCCAATCTAACTCTAAAACAGAACCAGAGTGAAAACAATGATTATTTCTTTTTCTGCTGCGGATTTACTAATCTTCTGCCAAAAAGAGCCGTTGCGATCATTTCATGCCTGCTCAATTGGAATTTCTATTTCTCAAACTCCAATGAATTGCAAAAAAGGACAAAAAAGCAATTACAAATAACCAAAATCCTGTAAAACGGTTCTGTACATGAAAAGGTTTACTATTGGTTTATAAACTTGTAATAACCTGAACTTCTTCCAGCAATGGCCTGCAGCGAGAGAGAGAATAGCTTCAGCAAAAGACACATACATGTCAGCAATTCTTATGCTCTATTGGCACGAATTTAGCTGACTGATAAATATTTATAAAGGGTGATTAGAAGTAATTCATCAAAGAAATTGTGGTTTTATAACGCCTCCAACCATGACGACAAAATGACTTCCAAAAGCACTTAACTAAGGGATCAATAGATGACAGGGATATGCTGCACCAAACGAAAAAGTTAGAAGGTTTTGTGGAGCGAGCAGTGCTTTTGAGGGAATCAATGAAGGGACCCTGCAGCATTAGAGTCAATATCTAATAGCACAAAGTCACTCTGCATCTTACTCTCTGAATAATGATGAACCAGGGAAACCAGTGGTCATCTTTGTTTCATCTCTTCATTGGTGCTATAACCGATCATCAGCCTGAGGTGTGTGAAAGTGTGAGTGTGTGTTATGGGGAATACGAGCAGGGAAAAAACGGGGCTGTAAGATGTCTGATATTCTTACACTGTAACTTTATATTCGAACAAGGATTTTCTAAGCAGGTATTCCTAAAATTAATTATTGTGTGTATACAGTCTATCAATGCCTATAGTTGTGAGAAACCAACCATTTGCAGGATCTTTTCCCTGAGCTCAAACAAGGTTAATCAATAATCCCTATCAAAAAACTAAAATCTAAATTTAGAAAATGTTAAACTGAAATGTAAGTCATCCAAACCTTTTTTTTATGTTATAGTCACTGTTCCCTCTCTAAAATTGTATTTAATTAGAGTTGAATTATGTCTTGTGTCTGCATTGGCCAAAACAAAATAAGATTAGAAAAACCAAGTGGAGAGAATAGCTTGTTATAATCCACAGTGGATATCTATACACCTGATTCAATTTAAGAAAAAGGTCAATGTAAATGTTCTCGGTAAGAGGGAGTGGGATGAGCCTCTCTGTTGCAGCACTACATTTAGAATAAATCAGATAAACGGTTGTATTCTAAACACAGACACCCTACCTTGTTTATATCAAAACATCACAGCAGCATAGCTGGTTAGATCTGGCTCTGCAAATTTCTTCTTGTGGGAATGAAAAGCTGCAGTAGACAAGATCTTGCGACGCAATTATCTCTCAGCAAGAGAAAAACAGACAATCAGCAAAAGCACCACATACCTGACAATGTAAAGGAGATGATAGGCAGTGCACAACGTATGCTGCTTGTCTGAACTGCAGCATTTACATGCTATCATTGGCCCTTTTCTACTGATAAAGAATAATTTAACGAAAAGAGCCCAAAAAAATGATAATAGCGGATCCCTGTCCTGCCCCATTTGTTCCCAACGTTTAACGACATTCTGCAACACAGACACAAACACACCGACACCCCCCCTCCCACAGTACTGAGTCAATCTTTGCCACAGGAAATCACAGGTTAATGAGAAGCAACATGATGACCTCTGACCTCTGTTCCCCTGAGGCTCCATGAGTGCTATACATAGCATTGAGCCACTGCATGTCAGAGGGAGCTGTAGATAAGTGACACACACTACAAGGAGGAATTTGGCCATGAGAGACGCACAGGTAGGTCATCACAGCTAATGCATGACTACAAAGTGAAAACAAAGCGTCAGCACTCAGCAGGACAAGAGGTTCAGCTGCACGTCCTCTTGCTCTGTCCACACTGGATCTGTCAGGCTGCAGCACTGCACTACACAGCATGACGAGGATTCAGCCATAAATTTAGTATGCTGCTTGATAAAAATGCTACTGTGCTGGAAAAAAATATATAAAATATGCTAAGTGCTCTTCAAGAACACTGTCTAATCAGAACGTTTAGGGAAAAGTAGGTGCGGATAAGCTTCTTTTTTTTTTTTCTTGCAGTGCCTGTGCAGATTATCTTGATTGTGTCGTGCATGGAGTATCAAGTTATTCAAATAAATCTATGTGTGCACTCAACCAATGAACAGACAAATAATCTGTCTCTACTCTGTCTGATCTTTGAGGCCGACGTCTATCAGCAGAAAAGTTACACGTGTAGATATAATCAGTCCAGGGAAAGCAGAGTCAGGTTAGCTAAAAGACTGTCTCTTAAATGTAAACACATACTGAGGTAAACAGATGATAACTAGAATGCCAACCAAAAATGACACACACTCACAGATATCAGTCCCTTACATATGCCTGATTCTTTTCAAGATTGACAAATTCTCAGAATGTTAAAGAAAGTGGAAGAAAAGTTCTGGATCCATGTCAAAGTGACTGGCTACTTTCTTATCCCATCTTTCAACAAAGTCACATCGAAATGTGATGAGTACTTTCTGCGTAATCGTGCTGACGGACAAACAAACCAATGGACGGGGACCGAAAACATTACCTCCTTGAGGTAATGGAGCATGGACAGCAACTGCCAGCTAACACAGCCGGCTGGATGATCAGTCTGCAGGGAACCCTCATTAGAAGGAATCCAATCAAATCCATGCAATTCTTTACGCTTGTCCGAAAACAATTTCTGGCCTCGCCACACTAAGTGACATCATGTGACAATGGGAAGGAAGACAGGCAACCTAGCTCATTCCACTGCATCTTCATTCTGTTTAAAGATTGTAGTAGTGAATATGTGATATGATGCTGGAATCCTCATCAGTCAGTTATTCAGATGAGCTGAAAGAGTCTTTGTTTGGCAGTTTGATGAAGTGAGACTTCATCAAACAGAACAAACCTTTCAATTCGGCTCATTGCTTCCTATACAACCTGAGACTGCACACACTATTGCCTGTGCCTAATGAACAACTGGACTAGAGCATTGGTGCTTGAGTGCAACTGGGCTGCGTCTATATATACTGTGTCTCAGTGGCTAAGTCCAACCCACACCGCAGAGCCAAACACAGCTAGCTGCTTAGCTGTGCAATGTAGGACAGGAGGGGATGTGAAATGCAGCTTTTCTAAAGCTGAAAAATCATAGGCAGTCATGTTATCTGTAACGGAGCAAATCAAAATTACCAAGAGGCTTCACTGAAATAAAATCTGAAAATGAAAAACAAGTGGAATACTGCTGGATTATCTATTCAATTGGATTCACCAATAGCTCAAAACTGAACATCTGGAAAACCAAACTTGCACAACATTCCCAAGAAAGATGCTTCAGAAGTAATTCATTAGAATTTTACTGACTCACCCTTGAATCCTGTGTGTAGGAGGCTTAACTAGCAAAACGATCATCACATAGTCAACCGAATAAAATTAAGAATGTTAAAGAGCTTAAGGTCCTGAACACGATCAAAGAAATAAGATAAGATCAGTTAAGATAGAGGCATATAAGATGGTCCCTCACACCCTCTACTCACACATTGTTCTCATCAACAACTATACTAAACAGTGTATAATAGCTGCAATGAGTCATCCTGGATGCAGACTGACCAGGCAGAATGATTGATTTCCTCCCAGGTCAGACAGTCACCACACACTTTCAACCAAAACACAGAGCAGCACAGCATTCAAGTGAAGCAGATATCACATTGCCACTGCCTGACACCTGATTCTGTTGTCAGCTGGTGCAGAAGATGATGTACAAAAGTATATTAAAAAAAAGAAAATTACTTTCAGAAGGAATGATTTTACACAAAAGTTCAAGAGGAATAAAATACAACACAATAGAAACATTTTTACAGGAATATACTAGGCTATTTCAAATTGAGAAAAACCTGCTTGTAGAAAACAACTGCTGAAAAGATTTCTCATGTTATCAATTTTATCAAGGTAATCGGTTAATTTAGCAAAACATAAAAGTCTAGCCCATTGTCAAAATTTGGAGAGCTGATGAGAAAAAAGGGAAGACAGAAAAAACAGGCTCAACATCATAATTTCCTTTTACTGCACGTGTCATTGATTTTCATTCACTTCACTCTCAGGACTGTCACAGCATCCTTCCTATGATACAACTGAGTCTCCCTTCCTAATGGAGCTGCATGTGTGCACCCATGTGAACTGCCTACACATCCTGCAGTTTATCGCTTAACAGAGAATTTACACTGAGGCAGCTTGTTCTGAATGCTGTATTAATTCTGCAGCACAGCCTGAGAATAAAACACTTAATCACTACAAGTGGACATATAAAAAGTTAAAAAAAAAAAGCAAAGAAACTTGACGTCAGCTTTTCTTTTCTGGTGTTAAAGACAATCTGAACCAATCATGGGGGGGGGCCAAAAAAAGCAGATCAAGATAAAGGCCTTCACTTCATCAGAGGTCTAAGCTCTGTGCAGCATAACGGCTGAGGTCTGATCCCTAGACTGAGCATCCATACCTAAAATAACATGTGTATCAACAGATATAACACATGAGGAGTGTTTTAAGTATTTAGAAGAAACAAACACAGTCCTACCTGCAGATACTCAATGCATGTCCCACACAGCAGCAGTTCTCATTAGCTAAACTGACTCCAAGCATTTTCATTTGTCTTCAAAACTCAGAGGAGCTGCCTGCTCGCAGAGGTTTCACTGAACCAAATGAATGATCTGCAGCAGGGCTATATCAGCATCTGCTAAAATAAGACAATCTGTCGTACCACACACACAAATTGCATATGTTTGCGGTCAGATTATCCGTCTGATCTCTGATCCTCATAATCCTAAAACATCGGAAATAAATCAAACATCACAAAAAAAGTCTAATTGAAACAGACGGTTGTGGCTCAGAATAGCAGAGAATCATAAACTCTGGTTCAACTTTTGCTGTTAATTTTAAACAGAAATCAAATGAGTGACTTCTGCAATCACTAATGACTAATATACCACAGCTCTGGTACTGTGCTTGCTAAGCAGGCATGTACATCCGGTTGGGGGGGCAGCTCAAAAGCTGGGTGACAAGGTGGGTAGAGAAGCAAGTGAGACAGTTTTGATGGCAGTATATTTGTGGGTGTAGATTCTAAAATGTTGCTAAAAGCATTGTTGGGAAATTGTCTGATGAGCTCCAGCAAACAGATGAGCATGATGGAGCAGCTACTTGTGAAAACAAAGATTACGATTAAGATGCATTTATTAGTCCCAAACACATGCACAGACACACTCATGCAGGTAGGGGAATTTAACCTCTGCTTTTGACCCATCTGGTGCAGGACACACAGAGCAGTGAGCGACCATGTACGGCGCCCGGGAAGCAGATGTTGGGGGAGTAAGGTGCCTTGCTCAGGGGCACTACACAGGGTAGGAAGAATCCTCTTGAATTTTTGGGCAGATCAATCGAGGTTTGTCTTTTTTTGTCTCTCCGTGGAGTCGAACCAGAGACAAACCAGAGACCTTTTCTGCCCATAGTCCAAGTTTCTGCCACTAGACCACCAGCTCTCACAAACGGATGTTAATACGTTTTCTCAAACATGTTGAACACAAATTGTTCTCATATATCACTTCTTTACATGCAATAGTATTATGGTTATATAATGAATTGACGTAATAAGTAATATAAGATATCGGTCATGGTAGATAATTAATAAACGGTATCTTCATGTTGTGATCCGCTTAACCATGCTCGGATGCACCATGTGCTCTTCATAAGCGAAATGGGACAGGTGTGGTTGCTTTTCCTCGTATCTTCAGGGATTACATTATCTGAACCAGGCTAATCCCTGTTTTCCGAAAGCCATTTCATGGAAGCTGTGTCACTTGCCAGTGCTTTTGTCCAAAAACACAGGAGCAGGTCAACAGCCACTGGATCCTCAAACAATCAGTTTCAGTCCAAAGCCCTTACACAATCATGTCAGAGGCATCAATGACATCCCACTGCTAAACATCCCTTATCCTATAACCCCCCCCAAAACACACACATACACAGACACACACACACACACACACACTGCTATCAGCAAGATGACTGTGTAGTAATGTATCAAATTAGCCAGGGGGCTAAAAAATCTACCATAAAGAATAATGATCTTATGGATTTTGTTTGGTGGCAAATGATGCTGTCATCATATTTGGATATAAATATGGAAGCTACTGTCTGAGACACATCTGATTAGTCTGATAGATTTTGCTGCAGAGAATCTTGGTCCTGGGGGTGTCCGAGCTTGCATAGCGCAATATGCTTTACTGCAGCAGACCCGTCTTTACAGCAGTGTTTGCCTCGGTCAGCTAAGGTAAACAAAGACATCGAGACCGGTGAATATCTTCTCCCCCACATGCAGTCCAGTCATTGCAGGACATCCGAACAGAGAGTGTATCTGTGTGTGTGTGTGTATGTGTGTGTGTGCGCGTGTGTGTGTGTGTGTACCATCTCTCTCCTGCAGTTCTCATTACAGAATCTGAGCAGACACACAGCACACAGAGTAAAAGCTGCCACTGTACACACTCCCACAGGGGAGTTACGTTTCTGTGATACACGGGGTTAAGACAACACAGCATCTCCATGACTGTACTGAACCTCCGGCACACACTCCCACAGTGGCCGGGAAAAACACTTAAAAATCCAGGAGGCACAAACTGATTTTTTACATTGTCTCGTTACATTATGTAGTTTCATTATGGCTTTGTGTCTATTCTGAATTAATGTTGTACACCAGCTATTAGTGGTTTATGTCAGTTCGTTCCCTATTATCCTCCAGTATTCCCCAACTAAGATCACATGACTGTCATTTGTATGCCTCAATACCAGTTACAGACTGGCTGGAGGCGATATGTTTTTAGGTTGTCTGTCAGAAATTACCTACGACTGTCCGTCCCCTTCTTGTGAACATGACATCTCAAAAACGCTTTGAGGGAGTTTCTGCAAATTAGGTACAAACATTCAGTTTATCTAAAGGACAAACTGATTTAATTTTGGTGGTAACATGTCAAGGTCACTGTGACCTTATTAACTATATATTTGGTCTTGTGAACACGACATCTCAGGAAAGTCTTGAGGGAATTTCTGGATATTTGGTACAAACATTTAATCAGCCTAAAAAAGGAAGTGATTAGATTCCGGTGAACAAAGGTCAAAGGTCAAGGTCGCATTGACTTAATTAGAAGTTAGTAGTCAAGGCAAAACCCCTATTTTGCCTCCTGCATGAGCTATTTTAAGAATCTCAATTCAAATAATGGTAAATTTAACATCACCCGATATGTTGTAATAATGATACAATTTGATCGTTAATGAAGATGAAACCCACTCCCATCTGTCCCTTTTGATTAATCCGGAACGCATGAACATTAACGCATGAACATCATTTTATCATGAGGGAAATGAAACAGATGGATTAAATAAATAAGTTGAGGTTCCACTCGGCTGGCAGAAGGTAACTGAATTGAACGGCTATTTTTAGCTCTCGTTTGCCGCGGGTGGGGAGACCTCGTATAGCCATAGTAGGCTTATTAAGTCAGACATCAGTAGAAGACAGTCGGACACATCTGGTGCACAGCCTGAAAACTCTCCACTGGCCGGCAGAATCGAGATTTCACCAGAACAGTCCCCTCCCTGGAATGTCTATCCCACTCACAGAGGCTGATCTAAATCTCAACCTGGGAGAATCTAAAAGGTCACTCTCTCAATACACAGAGAATGTACTCCCCTTTTCAAATACCTCAACCTTCTGTTAGATATCATTATGTCTCTTCTTAGAAGTATTAGCCCTCCCTGGAAAAGTGAAGAATGGCTGGAGTTAAGGAGAGGTCACCTCCTCTCTCTGAAACCAATTCCCGTTAATCTATGTATTCTTTCCCCTGCACCAAATTGAGGGCTTTGAATGGAGGTCCAGCCATTCAAAGCCACATGTAAAAGACATGACCTCTATTGAAGCATTAAATGGCATTCTGTGGTGCTTGGGTGCGTTTCAGCCTGTGGTCGAGGGATGAACGGAGGATGAGCTGGATTGGGAGTGACTGGTTTGTACTCAACGTTCCTGGACCTGACTTAGGGAACTGAACATCAAATCAGATGTTATCCTCCACCCTGAGTGAATCCTTACAAAGCAAAAGTCATATTATATAATCCATTAAAAACAGACCAACACACAGAATTGGTCAAACTCACAGGAAGCTCATTGATGTTGGTTAGACCCGAATTATACATGTTTCTATATCCTGCAATGACGATAATATTGATTTGAGTTGGCCCACAGAGTTATCTACTGTTCATAGGTGAATCTTTCTGTGGTTTAATGTTTATGGCCCATTGCCTCTTGGCTGAGTGCACAGCAGGTGGGCTGACCGCTGAGGGAGCACATCCACGAATGATAAATAGCCTGAGTAACCTTATCGCTGGGACTGACATCGAGACCCTGACAAAATGATAATAAGCTTTCCATCAATAGAAATTGACAGAATTAATCAAAGAACAGCTCAAAAATGGTTAACAGCTGACACACCTGGAAATGTCATCATAGTTGTGGACTTAATCACTGCATTTCCCCCAATAAATATAGGAAATGTTTAGCATACATTTCCAATTCTCTTGGATGCTGTATAATGTTGAAATCTATGCTAATATAACAATCTAAAGAGCTCAAAGCAGAGTTGCTAAGGTCAGAGATCCAAACGGCTCACATTCTCAGCAGACAGAGAACAAAGTAGTACACCAGTGCATGGAACAGTTTACTATGAGCAGATGTGACAATGTGTGGGCTTGGCCCAAACAGCAGCTGTTCTGAGAATTAAGAGACCATCTCATATAAACATGTACATTCCTTAAAAGTTATGTATCTGTGGTTCACTGAGAGGAGGGAGGACTGCAGCGAACAGCCTGTACAGTCTTAACCTATGCAGACAACCCACATTAACCATCTTTATAATAAACAGCCTGAGAGATCCCAGATCTGCTGACATTAACAAAGCAGTGACCAATGATCATGAGGCACTGCAGTGAGTCTCTCTCTCTCTCTGACTCTACCTCTCTGTCTCGGACAAATTCAATCCAGTATCTATATCGATACTACAGTGCTGATAATGAAGTAATGTATATATTGGATGTTGGGTTGATGTCATTGATTCATTGTGTATTCATGAATAAAAATAACAATGATACTATATTGAGGAATAAAGAGCTGTGGCTATTAAAATTAGTTTCAGTATCAGCAGAAATCCAAACTCAAGTATCAGATTCGGATCAGAAAAGGTGGACCGGTGCATCTCTATGCATTGATATACAAACCTAAAGACAAGGCAGCTGCCTCTTATGCCACAAAAACACAAAAACAGACACTTAAGCATGCATGTAAATTCACCGGCCCGCACATCTACTTAAAACACTTAACGACATGCACTCCGAGGCACTTTATGTCCTGCAGCTGCGGGCGAGCTCTGCCAGACACACCTCCTGTCGAGCTACGTAGCGATAGAGTCCCACATACGTGTGGAGAGATGGGCTGGGATACACACCTGAGAGTCGCCCGATACACTGGCTGCCTCCTGTGAGGGATGTGTGCGGTCGACTGTCCTGGTTGGCCCGGCATGTCTGCTGCAGGTCTGTGATTTGCTGTGCTGTGCTGTGCTCCTCTCAATGGTGCCTGTGTTGGTGTGTGTGTGTGTGTGTGTGTGTGTGTGTGTGCAAGTGTGTGTGTGTGTGTGTGTAGTCTTCTCAGCTGGTCTTGCTGCTGTTGCTGACGTCCTTCACCGAGCACTGTGGCGTTGATTCATTCAAAACATCCTCCTTCCCGCCTCTCTGGTGCCGGGCTGCTAAGGTGGAGCTAAAAATACCTGCAATCACTGAACTGTCCCGTCTCCCCTGGCGTTAGGTTCGTGATGGGAGTCATTAAAGCAACCAACCTAACCACTACTAACCACTACATCATGGCGAGGCCCCGACGCACAAAGTGAAACCACAGCTACAAAGCATTAGCCGTAACCCGTGTCCTCATATTGTCTCTCCTCTCTGTAGCGTTACCCTCGCTCTCCTCACTTCTCGTCCGCTCTCTTCTACGTATGCATTCCTCAGCACAGCTCTGCCATCGGAGCTGTTCCCTGAACTGGACGCCCTCTCTGCTCCATCCCCTCTGCAGTCATGCAGGCAATACACAGCATGTACAGCAGGCAGGGGGAGAAGGAGAATGAGGAGGAAGGAAGGAAGGAAGGAAGGGGAATACAATAGTGAGTAAGGAGAAAAAAGATGAGGGAGTGATGGGAGGAAAATGAGAGAAAGTGCACTAAAACCTAAATATGACATATTACTTTATGATAGATAATTGTATTAAATATGTGCTGATCATTGTACTATATTGTACTGCATTGCCCTATATTCTATACTCTATATGCGAGTAATTTGGTACTATTTGTATCAAGTGGACATTTTTTATCCATCACTAAATTGAAGCTGTACTTATGAGTGCAGAGATGACCTCTAAGGATATTATATTATTTTACACAGGCATAACCTGTCAGCTACATAATAAAGACAAATATATGTACTCAGTAATTTTACTATGCAGCCGGTAACTGTAAACTGTTTAAATAGGAAACACTGAGACAACAACCGGATCACTGAAGAGAATGAGGGTGAGTTGGGGAGCCGTTATGAGAAATGGAAGTGATGACTGGGCTACAACCCAGCAGCTAAGGAGACAGATGACCATGCTACAAATGCCTCCTATCAGCTAATAAAGAGAGTGGGGGGTCCAGGTGAAAAATGTTTTCTGTGGCAGCGAAGGACTCCGGAAGTCAGTTTGCAGATTAGAGGGACATCACCTGCACACGTACACACGCACACAAACACGCAGCTAATGCATCCAGCTGCTGTTGCCCTCGTCCCCCGGGTTTCATCCTCTGCTGCTCCTCGTCATCCATCTCCACTCTCCTTCCCATCTCATTAGCATACCCCAGGAGTCGCAGGCACTCGCACTGCAAGTAAAGACCTCTTCAGTGCTGCGGAGATGATTCCAGGCCGACGTGTCTCTAGGTCTAACCACCACCAATGGTCCTATAAATTGTGCATTAGCCCTGTATTGCAGTAATTCATCACACAGCGTGGAAAATCTCCAACATGAACATCATACAAATGACAGGCAAGGCCACTTTGACCTTTGGCTGCCAAAATATTCAATTGAATGTTAGATCATTATTAAAAACCCAACTAGCATTAATGGTAGAAAGTAACCAATTACTTACTCAAATACTACACGTACAAGGTATAGCTACACTTCACTTGAGCCTTTCAGTTCTGTACATTTATAATGTACCACATTATAGAGGGAAATATTTACGATTCCACCATATTGAGACCTAATAAACATTTCACTAGCAGATTTAGGTTTAGCATGTAAAATATGATTAGTTTATAAATTATAAAACTATAAAGTATGATTTAGTTTTGATTTTATTTTAAGTAACTAAATTAGTAAGAAGAACAATAGAACCAAAAATTTGGTAAAAATCTGAACAGAATATTTTGTCATTATTTAACCGGCTGCTTGTTAAACAGGAAAGTGAAATTGCTTTTCCAAGAGAAAACATTAACATGCACATTTACTCATGTGGCAGATGTAAGTAAAATGTTTTTGAAGAGAGAGAGAGATGCCCCCTCTCTGGTAACAAAAGTTGCTCATTCCACAATAAGGAACCGTATGAACTACCAAACGTTTGTGCTGTGATTGTGTTGTGTGCAAGGATAGTGATGCCAGAACACGTACAATTGATTTAAAGTAGAAAGGCGATAATTACAGAAGTTGCTGTAAAGGCAGCATGAGGGAGTTATCCTCTCAATCGTAAATGTTGCTATCTTGTTACTTACCAGATGTGAAAGATCCGTTCAAAAGTCTCCTATGTCCAAACCTCTCCTTATTCTGAATACGACCAATAAGGAGTGTTCCTCTCTGTTCTCCAAACGTATATTAACTGAGCCTGTTTCTACTGAGTGCACAGTGGGAGGTGTGCATTAGACAGAGCAGAAAGAGTATCAGATAGGAGAAGATCTGCTGTTTCAGCCTTCTCCCTCTACCCTCCATCACTCAGTTACACTCCCAGCACTTACAGTACACAGCTCTCCTTCTCTTCTCCAGGGAGGAATCAAACAATATCTCTACATCGTTTTTTGTCCCTGCAGAGAATTTAGACAGTGGAAAGAAAATAGCACCTTAACATGTTGAGAAACTGTGAAGCCACCCCTCTTTGTGGTGACCACAGACGAGCCGAGAGATGTGTTCACACAGTCGACACAAAGTGCTGACATTGGAGTGTGACTGCAACCAGAGCCCTCAGTCCCTACCCCAAGTTATCACATCACGTCCCAGTCAGCCGGAGGAGAGGGGATGGAGGACGGAGAGCAGACTGTAGCTGGGAGGCAGACGCAGGCTGCTGCAGTGCCCGCTCAATAATCCACAGACAGACATATAGATAAGAGCAGAGGGCCGGATGACAGTGGTTCAGCTTGATGTGTAGACGGCCAGGTCAGCATTCATACCTCACTCTATGGCTTTCTTCAACTGTTGTCATCCTGGTTGTTGTTTACCGAACTCATGTGGTGGGGTTAAAAGCTTGACAACCACAGAATGTCATGCACTACCTGTCTTGTTAAAAAAATATATTTATTAAATATAGAAGCAAATGTGATACTGCATTAAAAAGACAAAGACTCAACAGCAGTATCTAGTGGCTACATTAGGAACAGCACTTGACAATGCACACATTCCACCACGACTCAATTATTCACCGACAGGGGCGGACTTCATCATGAGAAAAACACCACAGTATAAAATACACTGTCAAAATCTCCACTAAATCTTTGCTGCAGTATCTGATCTTTATCTCACTAAGTAAATTAGGGTTAGAGGTGACGACTGCTCACGGGGATCTTAAGGCATCACACAGATTTAGAATAGTGAAAATGAGATTAAATCAGATCATGAATAAAAAAAAATTACCCTTGCTTCTCTGCACTAAAGCAAATGAAATTGGTTTGCTTCATGAGAACTCACACAGCTGTTTGGTCAATGTGGTCAATAAATGCTGCAGTGAGTGGAATTGGCCTAACCTCGGAGATCTGCTCTCGCCAGCAGCAGACAGATGGTCCTTTTCATTTGTCTTTTCACACTCAATATTCTATTAAACAAAAACAGCAATATTTAATGAAGTAATCCACAGTGAGACATTATTTCAGGGCTTGTTCACAAAATCTGCTGTTGCGTTATTCAGACAAGCAATATATATGGAGACTAAACCACAAAGCATTATTGTTATTGCAACAAATCTTGTGATTATTCCCTAATTGTAAGATTAAGAAGACAAATCTGTATCGTGATTCAAGGTGCTAAGTTGTAAAATATCTGTGCTTGGAGAGACTTATTTCTCTTTTTCTTTACAATCGGGACATGAATTTATTTCTGTACTCACAGGACCGTGGAGTGCAGTAGCGTTCAAGGTCATCTTGTACTTAAAAGTTGTTTTCTCCGATTTGTCACCCCCCCCCCCTCCCCCTATTTCCTGTCTTAACCTGATTTCTCACAATAGCCCAGTTTATTGTGTGCATACATTAGCACAGCTACTGAATGAATGCACTGCAGTGACTAATATAATCATATTATAATTGTGGATTTTTTTGGGCCACACAATGGAAACAAGACAATGAAATATCACCTCATAGAAAACTGAAGTCAAGGAAAAACATTTTTAGATGCGTTTCTGAAAACTAGATGCATGTTAGTCCAATAAACTTTCTCAATAGCTTCATTAACAACGACTAGAATAATATTAAATGCACAATAGAGCTGAGAACACTGCAGAGCTTTATCTCTCTTGACCTTAAACATAGTCATTTGATCCTGATCACAGACAATATGGATTATTAAAGCAACTTTACAGTTTTCATACAATAACACTTAAACATGCAGCATGTATGTAAGAGTATCCAGTGGAAGTTTCATGGTAGAACTAAAATGGCACTAATAGGGTGCTTACCGCCGCCAAGGCTCAACAGTCTCCTTAAATTCAATCAAGCTGCACCAAATTACACACATCCATATATATATATATATATATATATATATATATATATATATATATATATGAGTCCTGTAAATATGCCTGATTATAATCTGATAGTAATCCATTAATTACCCCCTGGGAAATCTGTGAAAATGTCAAGAAACACAACGTTGCAAAAGTCCTAGATTTGCCCCTTTGTCCGCATCTATGATGGTTTTAATGGGTTTTTCCTTGGCCCATGTTCATTCCTTCTACCAAGTTTTAAGAAAATGAGTTCAGTACTTTTTAAGTAATCCTCCTGATAGACAAGCAGCAATGGAGGTAATAAGTCTGTAACATACTTTTCATGCAGTACCCAACCAAAGTGTTTTTTTATCTAAATGGAAATTTCCTGTGCTTGCAGAAAAAGCAACACAGCACGATATCCTGCATTAGATTTCCCACTGATGAAATGAGTTTCTCACGTTTAAATTATCTTCATATTTCTCATCACCTTTACAGCAATCACTGCAATCTATTGAGCAAAATAGAGAAGGGTGGTTCTGTGAAACTGCTGGATCTTAGATATGCTCACCAGAAAGACTTTCTCCTTCCCATACAACATCAATCTTCCACCTTTGTGGCTTTAAACTAATAAATTGTTCTCTCCCTGTCTCCGTGTGGTGAGAGGAGAACAGTGTGGGACCTGCTCCTCTCTGCAGTGGCTCCAGTCGCACTCAGGCTCTGACAGAATGCGGCAGAAAAAAACTGTCATCTGAATTCAATCAGAGGGAGGGAATACGAAGTCGATCTCTCCTCCAGAGACGCAGTGAAAAATGACTTGGATGCAGAGCTTCTATCTTTAACATGAAAAGTTTTGAACGATAAAAGTTTTCTTTTAAAATGTTAGGATTATCTCTTTGTTTCAAGCCAGCTACATTGACTGTACATTATTACAGTACATCTGGTGTATTAAAGCCTCTATTTCACACAAAGCAGCAGCTTAAATGTTACTGTGTAATACCATTAAACCAGTGTTACCTTGTCTCAATCGGCTTCTCCTCCTCCTCCAAACTGGAGGGCTCCAGCTCAGACACCAGCTCTGTTTCATGATCAGCTGAGTCAGACCCCTGACCGAGGGGCAGGCAGCTGCAGCAGCAGGTCCCCATCCCAGCCCGGGCATCTCATCTGCTCTGTTCCTGCTCTGACTCCTGCTCCAGCTCCAGCTCTGACTGGACAACCAGCTCAAAGCTGTCTGGACAGTGACTGACTCGTTCTAGAGAATGTATATCATCGTACAGAGCACACCTCAGGTCTGCAGCTCTTTATGTATTCATTCATTGCAGGTTAAATATTGCAAGTCCATCTGAGTCCTGATGGAAAGCTTCCTTTCAGCACAACTGCCCACTGTACAGCTCTCTCAATCTGCTCTTTGTTTCCATCATTTTTATTCAGTCCACTTTAACCTCTGTCTATTTGTAGGCCGCCGACAGGAGCAAACAGTCTGTATTGTCTAACTGTCACAGGCCTCGTGATAAGTTACCGCGAACGTGCTATTGACAACACAGCTCTGTTTATAAATCGTTTTGGCCTCAAGTGAAGGGACAGGCCCTCTCACCAGCGGGCAGACAAGACAGATGCACAGACATAATAGCCGTACACGCTTTAAACATGATACAAGGACCTACTGATAATGACAAATGGTCAACATAAATCACCCTACAGGACTCGCTACCTCACCAACATCCCATTTAAAATTGCATAGCCATGAATCCTTATTCCAGATTCAGTATTAACGCATCCGCTGTTAAAGATGCTGTAAGCATGTGCGCTGCTGCCATCTTCACGGGATTAATGGTTCATGCTTCAAGGCAAGGTTGTGTCTATATGGGTCTGTTGTAGGAGACTGAAGTGTTAATAATGTTACATATATAGTTTGTGTGTGTGTGTGTGTGGGGGGGGGGGGGGGGGGGGGGGGGCAGAAAGCGAGAGAACCAATCCCGCTCTCTCATTGCTCCATCATCACCTTATTTATATTTCATATTTTATTTTATTACTATGTATTCCATCTATTATTATTTTTATGATGGCGCAAAAGAGCACATCTCCTGACCTTGAAATCCATTCAGCCTGATCATTCACCACTTTCATTGCCTGCACTGCAACATGGTGCAATGGTGGGAAGAGAATTGCATCAAGCAGCAGGTTGTGTTTGTCAAACAGCAGGAATTGTACGCTGCAGTAAAAATGGCTTAAGAGCACATATGTTTACAGCTCATCTCTTGTGATTCAACTTCAGCGTCGTTCTTACGTGGCAAAAAAAGTAGAATGGCCTCGACCACAGTATAATGTTCATAATAACAATCCTCCTTCTGAATACAATCATCAGCCAGCAGGTGCTTTTCAGCATAGAGACAGGAAGTCTGTCTAACTTAAGCCCTCGACACGGTACAGGAGTTTGGTGTTTTCTATTCGCCTGTCATCTTTCGCAAAGAAAAAACAGGAGTAATCGGATCCATCCACACTCTGCCTGTCAAGAATGACACAACCATTTTGAAGAATCTATTTTCAGCTGAAGGTCACTGTCTCAACAAAATGCTTGAGGGAAGCTAGAAAAGAGAGGGACTGAACTGTACACATAGTAAAGTAAAGTGATTTGGATAACAGATGCATACCATGACCAGACGCCATGTGGGTATAAAACAACGGGAAAAAGGAAAACTGATTGATGAATATAATAATACCAGGGGATCTGGACTTAATTAATAATAAAGGCCCACTTTGGTGCAACACGTGCAAATTACATCCAAATCAGATGTCATCCAAATATATCTGTGTGTAACATAATAGCATTCCTTGTACCAACCATTAATGAGTAAGAAAATGTCACCAAATGACAAAATGCATCTAAGTGGAGCCGCAGTGGAAGATCTTGAGACCGGGTCCATTTAGCAGGGAAATTACTTCTTCTTTGAGTTGAAAACTGAAATATTTTTAACATATGATTAATATGTAAATTTGCTTCATTGGGCTTAATGAAATCATAAAGCTTGTTTGCTAATTTGAATGTCGACATGCTTAAGCTGATTATCAGCCACCTCTGCTGTAAACGGAAACCTGTCAAAAAAAAATCAATCAATCAATGACAGAGGCATTACGCAAATTCTACAGGCAAAGAGCCGATTCAGTAAAAACCGGATGAGTCCATTTAGAAAGTCCCTGATATAAATATTTGCTATATTAACTCTGCAGATAATAGCTGTGGTTTCCTCTACGCCTTAAGTCAATGTCTGTTGATGTAAAAGTGTCAGTGCATCCTACAGTACAGTCAGTTACTGTTCAATTCATCCATCCATCCATACCACATTTCCAATGCGGGTCATGGGGTGACTGGAGCTAATCCCCACTGACATTACACTATAGAACAGCCAGCGAAACACAGGGGTGACACACAGAGACAAACAACCCTTCGACATTCACACCTATGGACAAGAGGTGGAGAAAACCCATACAGACACTAGGAGAGCATGGAAACGCTCCCATTTCACCACTGTGTCGGCCCCTCTCCAATAAAGAGGGACACAATCTATATAAAGTGAGACTGTAAGAGTCTGAAGACACAGCTTTAGGGAACATGGTAACCACAGTACCCCAGGGGACCCTGTGAGGGTAAATCCTTTGTAGGGCAAATGCAACACAGTCTGCAATGTGCCCAAGTCATTTCTCACAGTAAGCCGAAAACTTGGAAAGTGTGAGAAAGTGTGGAATGATTTGGAAAATGTAGAAACTGCGTCTGAGTCTCTGACACCTGCACTGTATAAATATGTAATTAGTATTCACTCCCTGGAGCACAAGTACAGTAGGAAAGCTGTTGGTGTTCTGGGATCTGATTAAATCAAACATCTGTGACAGGAAGTTCTACTTGGACGAGCCTTATGACATACAAACTTTCATCTTTGCCTGCTTGTCTGTAACATCCAAACACTCTTTACACACGATCACTCTCTCAGTAAACACAACAGATCGAAACATATCCGTTTCTCTAACAGCATCGACAGAGGATTGTCCTTCTTATGTGGACTCTCAGTGAAGAGTGAAGTAAGGCTGTTTTTTAAGTCTTTCTTCATTCCCATGGCACTCGACAAAGATTACCAAGCAACGTTCCTTTACCCGCAAAGTACCTAGTGCAAACATGAGGCTACTCAGCAAATCTAAGAGCAGTCAGTGGCATCTACTACCTCAGTGGAAATCTAAAGTTTGAGGTCATAGTCTCAGTCTTACTCTGAGCATTGACAACTTTTTTAAGTAAAGAATGACTTAGTTATATCACAGGTGAGTTTCTGCTGCTTCTTGGAAGGATTGAAAAAAAAGAAGAAGAAACGACTGAATGCACCGTCTTCCTGCCTGAGCCCAAAGCTGGACCAGTTGGGAAAACACTTGACAAGTGTTGTCTGTCAAACCAAAGTCATATCCTAAATCCATTGTAGTCAAGTGAAGTGGCCCTGAACAAAGAAACACAAGGAAGTTTTACCTCACTTTCAAAGTTTGAGTCAAGGTCCAGTGTGAAACTTGGGAGTCGGAGTTTGCCTTTCACTGATGAAGAATGCAGCAAGAGATTGTCTGAGTAAGACACGTTCACAGTCAAGAGGTGGTGCTCGGGTAGAGTGTGCAGGAGAATGCTGCTGCTGAAATCTGGTCTTTTTGTTTACAACCTCTTGGAACCTCTCTTTCATCCTGAGATATTTATATTCTTCCAGTTTGTGTGTAATGACTCCAGCACGCCCAATCGCTCTCAGTGACTTTTCCTTTCATTTTCCAGCTGTATCCTCACATGGACTCAATCTGAAGTGGTGTCTGGACTTCAGTTCATATCTGAAGAGCAGCTTTTAGAGGGTAGTTTTACTTCACATTCAAACTAAAGGTCAGCGTCCAGTGTCAAGGGTAGAATATTGAAACTCAGAAGGGAGGCAGAAATTGCTTTTGAAACATTTTTTTTTTACGGACATTCAATTATTTTCCTTGACAGAGCACAAAGATCACCAACACGTCTGTGCTTGAGTTGGCAATATGGTTAGGACCTTCGGGCTAGTTTCTGTCCGCTCTTTTTCGCAATGATGTTTTTAATTCTGCAATAATGTATGGATTTTCTGTTTGTAGAAAAAGAACCTTCATTAAGTCAACCTTGAGATAAGGGCCTGTACGGATTCTAGGCTCATTTTTTATCTATTAAAATGCCCTGCTTCAACGCTCCCAAAACATCCCATGGCTAATTAATCCACACTGTCCACAACAAATATAGTCAGCTAGTTAAAAAGATGCAAGCACAACCTAAAAGTTTAAGCAGCACAGGGACCGGACGAACACCCCAAAGACCATTAAAGATCTAACAACGAAATATCGATGGGCTCATCACATTTCCTGAGAGTTGACACAGAAACAGGGGAAGCCATTTTTGTGAGTGTTAGGGTGGATATCAAACACTTGTTCCTGGACTGTCCCACAGCTATTGTGAGTCCACTCAAAAATGTGAACTGTGTCCTCAACAGGACGCCATTGTACCTCAGTGGGGACATTTTTTCCCTCAGGGAGCTATAGAATTGCACATTTCCTGAGTGCCAAGAATGTGCTGGAGAGTAAACCTAATTGAACTGGATTCCTTTTGTGAGAAAGTTACTTCTTACATATACAACTTCTTAATAATAATCATATTCATATTTAGCTAACAGACTGATGTATTTGACTTATATATCAGAGCACATTAAGGTTTATAACAGTTGAAGTCTACCACTTTAAGATGAAAAAGAAGCTTATCTTAGTTGTGTTATACTTTAATTTATAATTAGTTACACACATCTTGTTGTTACACGTGTAAATGTTCATGTTTGTTTGTTGCTTTCTAATAGCTTGATCAATTAACCTGTGGACCTCAACACACAGACCAGCCACACAGAACAGTGTCATCTGCAGCATATTATCTTCTGGGATTGAAAGTGCAATGACTGTGGAAGATTATTTCCAAATTGGGTCACTTCCTTGGAGCTTTGCAAGAAGTATGATAGTCAGACACACTCCATCTCAATCTGCTGCCACAGATGAGAACAGGCCTCGCCCCTCAGCTCTGACAATCCCCTCCTCCAATCTTCACAGTTCACTCACTCTATTGATTTGTTACTGCAAGTTTATCAAAAGTACAGTTACTCAAATGCATACAAATATTTTATCAGGAATAAATCTTAATTAGTGTGAGTTGAGAAACTGAAAAGGGTTTTAACCCGCTACACTCACTTTGCTTGTAAAGCAAACACTGATCAGATAGTGCAGGGTGGCTAAAAGGACGATGTGTAAATAAATACGGGGTCTGAACAATCCCTCCTTTGTATCCAACTGAATTCCACCATCAACATAAAACCAAATCTACCGCCTGTTGACACGGAAGCACCATGTCGCCTTCCTGCTAGAGTTTGTGTCTCGGTTTTTCCTGGACAATAGAGAGGTCAGAAGAAAAAGGGGGTTTGGGCGACACTGGTTTATATGAAAGAACCTACATGCTTCATGCTAAAAGTCAGTTGATCACTTCAAGTCAGTGGTTTAGTTCAAAACTAAAAAGACCAAAACTAACTAACTAACTAAAAAGTTACGTCGGAAATATGGCCAAAGTCCAAGTTGTCCTTTCCCTTTACAATTTTTTAAATATCACATTGGCCAGAAGCCATCTTTCATGTATTCAATCTGGCACCTAAACTGTAAATATATTCCTGTTTTAAACCTTTAATCAAAACCAACTCATGTTTTAAAACCAAAGTTTGAATACATTAACCTGGTCCGTGTCACTCTTACAGCTTGACACAAGCGGCACTTCCTATAATTACCTCATAGACACAAGGGACACATATAGAAACACCATTATCATCATGACATCATCACTGAGCCCAGTAAATCAAATAAACCACCACAGATAAAATCACCCACAATGGGAAAATGACATTAAATGTTCCTCACTGAGTTCCAATGAATAGTTCATGCACGTAACATGTTTTACATCAATAAGCCCTTTCTCTCCTGAACCCTGAACACCGACCAACTTCTCTGTTGCACTGCTTCAAGAATTAAACAAAGATCCATCAGTTTATCTATCAGCAATCTAATAAAATTTTATAAACAACTTAGGTTTTTAGTATTACTGCTATTTCTGTGCATCATACTTTGACCTGCCTGACATGGACAACAACATAATAGTGTGACTATGTTAGATATTTTTCTCAATATTGATATGTCACAATAACATAGTCAAGAGCCTCATACAAACTCATGTTTATGTTCATTTTTGGTTGAAATTGTATGATTCATCTTTGTTTCAGAGACATTTAATTTGAACCTAGTTGTCACCGTATTTTTCAAGATTCAATTACATCACAAACTAGAGCACATAACTCTGTTGATGTTATCTTGCCATTTTTAAAGAAAGCGAAAGGAAATTCTCGGATCCAATGCAAAACTATATGGAATGTTTCTCTGCACATGCCTCCCCACTCCATAAATTCTATGTAAATCTGTTGTAGTTTTAGAGGTATCATTCTGACACACACAGAAACCTCAATGAAAACAGGTAATGCAAATAGTGACCCAGATTTCACCCATTCTGGCGAACACACCAAAAGAAGGCGGAAAGTTGTCAACTGTGCTCAAGATAAACCTCCTGAAACACGAGAATAGTGTTGGTTTGTTCCTGTTCCCTGTTTGACTCCGAGAAGCCCTCAGCAACGGAGAGTCACGCAGAGAGTGGGAGCAAAACAGGATCCTTCTACCATCCAACTGGGCAACAAGTAGACGCCTGATTTAACCGCCCTGACATTTAGGCCACCATATATCACACAACTTCACTGTTGCATTGTTCTGGCTTCTTTGAGAGAGACAGTGATTGAACAAGGGACACACAAAGGCCACCTTTATGCTAAACACAATATAAGTGTCAGCAGCAACAAATGTATTAGTCGAAACCACTTTGTGTTTGTTTGTTTTCCAGCACACAGATTTTGATGCCAGCATGTCTTTCCAAGTGACTATCGACATCCATTTGTTGGATTAAGTGCGACCTCTATTTATGATTTGTAATTTTTAAATCCCTGACAAGATGGATTTTTTAAATAACTATTACGGACTATTTGATTTGATCGCTCATACTTATTTCTGTGTAGCAGGCACTGCCAGGGACTATCAACAGCAGAGAAACGGCAGCTCTGGGGATTTAAACCCTCCCCATACAGGCCTTCTGTCTGGAACCAATGGGGCAAACTAAAAGGGCTATGACAGGACTATGGCTAGTGGAAGTGTGCAAAATGTTAAACAAGCTACTGAAGGAGGAGTCACTAATTCAAAAAGATTCCAGCTCCAAAGAGGAATTCAAGTCTCCACTTCGTTTTACTGCAGCGTTCTGGAAATCACTGTCAGCCGGACTTATCCAGTTGATTTCAGCATGATTTTATGGAAGCTGCCATGGCCTGGTTTCTCTCACAGTAACCGTCTGATACACAGTGATAGCGACAGACCAGAAACCACACAAATACCCACAGTTTAAACCCAATACAACACAAAGCAGATGGAAATGAAAGCTGGAGTTGGGAGTTTCTCCAATCCCACGGTTTAAGACCGGCAGATCTCTGCCTTATCCACTTGAGAGCGTTTATTTCTTTTAATGATCTTCAAAGAGTGATTCATGCTTTTGTCACGTCTCATCTGGATTATTGTAATGAAGCGTTGACAGTGTTTACATCCCATAAACACAACTTGATTGCACAACTTCAGGATGTGCAAAACACTGCAGCTTGACTTTTAACAAACACACAAAAAAGCATGCGCATATCTCCTCTATCAGAGCCCAGCAATGACCTTTTTAGGAATGTGAATTTTACTAAAGAGGTTACAGTAAAATAGAGTTATAGTAATAATACCACACACACATTAAGACACTCAGCAGTGTACATTATACCATATGCTTACTTTTATATTCTTCGTTTAGTATTGAAATTAATTATTCTTATTATATACATTCCAGCTATTACTGCTCTGTTAATTGTCTTTTCATTTGCCACTGATTTGTGAAGCACTTTTTAAATCTTTCTATATGCGCTCTATAAATTCATTATTGATCATCCCTCTGACATTCAATAATGATTGTCATAGAGGTTTTATAAATCTGACAAAAACGATGGAAAGGCATATTTCTGTCTCTGTGTGTACACATTTGCTTTGCACACATTTCTCTCTCTCTTTGAATCGTACGGTGCAGTGGTAACACTTATTCTTCTGAGTGCTTTCTTTGGCAATCGGCCGGGCTGCACAGCCTGAAGGGTTTCTACGCTGCAGTAGACTTGGATGAACTCCTCACTGGTCGGTCAAGCCATTCTGAGTTGAGCACATTTGGGGAAAGAATAGATTGTTTCAAATCGATAGTCGGAAATTCGAACGTTCAGAACATTAACTTTAATAAAAGAAGATTTAAGAAGATTCATCTCACTTTGATTTCGGGTTTTGCAGAGTACCTGCTCTTCCTCTCTCATCTCCATCCCTTTCTGTCTTTCTCTTTTTCTCAGTCTCCTCATCTTGGCCCCATTTCTTACTCACATCGATGAAAGACATTGAACCACAAGTAGTCAGCAAGAAAAATCCTCAAGTTAACTGCATCCCCCTTTGGTGGTATCAACTACATCTATCCAGTTTGCTGACCTAGTCAAAGAACCACTGTGTCGAGCAAAGACACAAAGTCATTGACATTAGTGATCAGATGAGAAAGTCGGTCTTCTTTGCGTTGTACCAAATCTTTGCTGCACCACAGTAGAGCTCGTTTTGGCAATTACTTTTATTATTCAATGTGAGAAAACCACTGAGGTCCGGACCTTGGCTGACCTCAGTGGCTACAGCCATGACTGTGAGGCACATAAAGGGAAAAGACATTCTTTGTACATGACTTTTAACTTGTCTGGTGGGACAAGTACATTTGTTTTACACTTGCCCTATAAAGAAATCCACTTGTCCCGTATAAAGAGACTAAACCTAATGTTGAGCCCTGGCCTACTTCAGCCTCCCTTCTCTGGCTGCCGATCCTTTTAGATTGGATTTTAAATTTTGCTCTTGACTTTTAAGGCCCTGCGTGGCACTGAGTTACTGAGGGTCTAAATCACTCCTCACAGCTCGTAGCTGGACATCTTCACACAAGACCCTGATAGTCATATCCCCATGAAGGTTGGTGACAGGGCTTTAACTATTAGGGCGTCAACCCTCTGGAATATTTTACATGAGGAACCTCAACGACAATATTCACTGTCTGGTTTTAAAACATTGTTTGATACTTATTTTTTACAGTCTGGCTTCTGTTTAATTATGTTATCTGTAAGTTACTTTATGTGGCATTTATGTGTTCTCTTTATTCATTATTTTACAATTACCTTTACTGTTTTCTGTGCTATTTCACTACATCCACTGAGGAGTGTCTTTGCTGGTTTGTCAGCAGGATTATTACTCAAATACTACAAAAGGGATTTCCACCAAACTGCGGATTAAGGGGTGGATCCGGAATGTTTTTCATTTATATTTCTACTTTAAGAACCAGATAATCCCGTGTAGGATTGTTTTCTGCCTCTGCGGAGTTATGTTGTGTGTGATTTAGTGATGAAAGTGTTTCATTATTTTCTCCTTTTTCACTGCTATTTGTCTGTTTGATAGATATAGATAGATAGATAGATCTATTTGTCTGTTTGTTTGTTTTTTAGCAGGAGCACCTAAAACTTAACCCATTGTATTGAAACTTGCTGGATGGAAGCCCATTCCCTTTTGCAGTTGTTTTGATTATGGGGCAGATCGAGGGATTATTTGTCACTTTGTTTGACCTTGCAGACATTTTTATGCATTTCTCCAGAGATAATGCAAAGATCTATATGTGAAAAATCAGGCAGGTGTAGATTGTTGATATCTATGAACAGTGTGTGGATTGCAATAACAATCTGGATGTAGCTGATCTCAACATATGTATATGCAATATGGTGATAAAGTCCTCAGGGTGTCCTTCTAATTGTTCCTATTGTTATTATCATTAAGTATTATTGTGAGACAAACGTGGAAATCTAACCAACTAAAAAAGACTTCACAGTGTGGCGTGTGACTTTGGGAATTCTTGTCCCCTCCGCCTCAATAATGCAATCATGCCATACATCTCTGTCACCACATGGTCCCACCCCTCTCCTGCAACCTTTGCAGTCTCTCTCTCACTGCCACGCACACTCACACATCAGGGCTATGCACCTATCTAATGGAGAGAGTAGAGGTCCTGCATGGAGGATGTGAGG